>NW_021963058.1:0-264338 GCF_901765095.1 Microcaecilia unicolor | reverse complement strand
TGTGGAGTCAGTTTATGTTTTTACCTCCTTTCCACCCCCCCCCCCACCCCATTCCCTGACATAAGTCCATAGTATTGCCACACTGGGACAGACCAAAGGTCCATCAAGCCCAGCATCCTGTTTCTGACATTGGCCAATCCAGGTCGCAAATACCTGGCAAGGTCCCAAAAAAGTTCAATAAATTGTATGCTGCTTATCCCAGAAATAGCAGTGGTCTGTGGCCTTTAGGAAGGCGTCCGAAGTTAGTTTCTGTGCCAGGGGTGGGTATCAGCAAATTTCCAGCAGTAGCCACAGTCCAAACACAGCACATATCACTAGCGTAGCATACAGGGATATATATATATATTATTTTTGGGCATTAGCTAACACCTTTTTCAATAGCAGCTCAAGTCAACTTACTTGCAAACATGATAGACTTTAAGCCTTCTGGAGACAAGGAAATGGCTAAGTATGTATCTGACTTGGGATTTGAACACTGCTTCTTACTCCTCTGCTCTAACCATTACCGTCCTCCCTCCCATAAGATAACAGCTGTTTTATCACCTTATGAACATTTTATTTAGATTTTGCTCACACCTTTTTCAGTAGTAGCTCAGGGTGAGTTACATTCAGGTACACTGGATATTTCTCTGTCCCAGGAGGGCTCACAATCTAAGTCTGTTCCTGAGGCATTGGAGGGTTAAGTGACTTGCCCAGGATCACAAGGAGCAGCAGTGGGATTTGAACCGGCCACCTCTGGATTGCAAGACCGGTGCTGTAACACTAGGCCACTCCTCCACTGGCAACAGTCGTGTAGAATCTCCAATAGTAGCAACATTCCATGTTCCACTGCACTAACCACTAGGCTACTCCTCCACTAGCAACATTCCATGTAGAAGCCTGCCCTTGCAGATCAGCAATGCGGACGCGCAGGCTTCTGTTTCTGTGAGTCTGACGTCCTGCACGCAAGTCAGACTCACAGAAACAGAAGCCTGCGCGGGTTGCTGACCTACAAGGGCAGGCTTCTACATGGAATGTTGCTAGTGGAATAGCAACATTAACATTCTATGTAGAATCTCAAATATTAATATTATTAGATTTTGCTCACACCTTTTTCAGTAGTAGCTCAAGGTGAGTTACATTCAGGTACTCTAGATATTTTGTGTCCCAGGATGGCTCACAATTAAGTTTGTACCTGAGGCAATGGAGAGTTGAGTGACTTGTCCAAGCACAAGGAGCAGCAGCGGGATTTGAACCGGCCACCTCTGGATTACAAGAGCGGTGCTCTAACCACTAGGCCACTCCTCCATTGACAGTCACCCTGGTTCACTTCCTCATTTTAATATGGTTTAGGTTATCCCAGTAAAAAGGCAGCACCTACCACTAATCTGTTGATTTCTTTTCTCCATTACAGTCTCTATAAAATTACCATTACAACTATTTAACCCTTCTTCTGAAACAGGGGCGTATCTGCGTGGGGCCACAGGGGCCTGGGCCCCCGCAGATTTCGCCCTGGCCCCCCTCCCGCCGTCAACCCTCCCCCGTTGCTTACTTTTGCTGGCGGGAGGCCCCAACCCCCGCCAGCCGAGGTCCGACCCGCAATCTCCATATTTCGTCTTCCTCCGTGGCCATGTGCTTCAAGGAAGTAACGCTGCAGTGCTGATTCGTTGAATCCAGTTCGGCGTCTGACGTCGCTGCGACGTCAGACACCGAACTGGATTCAACGAATCAGCACTGCAGCGTTACTTCCTTGAAGCACAATAGCACATGGCCACGGAGGAAGACGAAATATGAGATTGCGGGTCGGACTTCGGCTGGCGGGGGTTGGGGCCCCCGCCAGCAAAAGTAAGCAACGGGGAGGGTTGACGGCGGGGAGGGGGTGGAGAGAGGGGGGTGGAGAGAGGCGGCGGCGGGGGGAGGGAGGCAAAATGTGCCCCCCCTCTCTGGCTCTGGCCCCCCCTACCGCCGGATTCCAGATACGCCCCTGTTCTGAAATCATGACATTGGCTCCAACCCCCCAAAAACTTTAAATTCATTTTGCTTGCCTCAAAGTGCTTTCACCCTGCAGCTTCCCACAGCACCAAGTTTGCCAGCTGTTTTACTATACCAGGGGTGCACGACATTCCTCTTCCCCAACTTTGCTTGGCTGGTAAGATGCTCTTAAGTACCTAATGTACATAAGTATTGCCATACTGGAACAGACCTAAGGTCCATCAAGCCCAGCATCCTGTTTCCAACAGTGGCCAATCCAGGTCACAAGTATCTGGCAAGATCCCAAAAAAGTACAATACATTTTATGCTGCTTATCCCAGAAATAAGCAGTGGATTTTCCCCAAGTCCAGTTTGATAATGGTCTATCGACTTTTCCTTTAGGAAGCCATGCAAACCTTTTTTTAAACCTACTAAGCTAACCGCTTTTATTACATTCTCTGGCAACAAATTCCAGAGTTTAATTGCATGTTGAGTGAAGAAACATTTTCTATGATTTGTTTTAAATTTACTACTTTGTAGCTTCACAAGCTTTTTTTTTTTCTCCTGTATAGGATAGAAGTCAACTGATTAGAATAGAGTAAAAACTTGGTGCCAGATATTAACTATTTACCACAAAAATGTACTTCCTTTACAATATTTCATTCACTTTATTGTAGATAATCATAAACCATCAGTGTGCTTTTTTTCTAGTGAAAAAGGTGCTGGTACTGAAATGCCAGGTCACCCTTCAGGGGTGGGGTGATCACTGAGGAACCCACCCTACAATAGCCAGACCCCCTGCAACCAGTCGCAGAATTGGTGTGTAGGGCCCGTGCTCTTTCATTAAAACTTGGAGACCATGGATCAATTTTAGCAGACAATGAAAAAGGTGCCGGTACTCAGTACCCCCAATTCCCCACTCAAAAAAAGCCCTGTATACCATACAAAAAATCACCTCTGCAGGTTCCGGAACTCACCCATCCAAACCTTTCACTTCTCCGCTCATTCATCTACATACACAGCAACACACTTTCAATACTGGTTATACCACAGCATAATACGGGATAAATAAAGTGAATGAAATATTGTAAAGGAAGTACGTTTTTGTGGTAAATAGTTACGAGATTTGTACTTCTAGGTATAATAGATTTATCCCTGTTGTTATATATAGTTTGCCAGCTATTTAAAACAAGTTAAACGGCCAGGAGAGGCTCCTGGCCCTTTAAATTGTCTGTCCGGGGATACCGGGCATTTTCAGTTGCACTTAACCAGATCATGCCGCTGAAAATGACTGGTTAGCGGCCGAGTCAAAAACTGGCTATTTTGGGAGTGTTCTTGGGGAAAAGTCGGCACTTAACCAGTTCAGTGCCAATAGTCAGCATTTAACCAGTTAAGATAACTGCATAATTAGGACAATATAAAACACAGCCCTATTTTTATGCAGTCCTCATAGCCAGTTAAGTTCCGAATATCGCACTTAACCGGCTATATTTTCACTGGCTCTGGACATGGTCCGGCACTGAATTTCCAAGTATAACACCAGTGGCCATCAGAGAAATGCTGATTGCTGTTGTTTGAATACCGGTCCCATAGAGTAATTTCACTCAGATAAATGACTTTCATATTTATTAACATTGTAAAAAGGGCATGGGGGAGGGATTTTTGTTTTATTTGATGTAAGTCTCTTAAATATAAATGTAGATGAATTTTACGCTTGCAGATTTTATGATTATTTTCGTCGAAGCTTTTCAATAAAAACTTTCTTCTGTATTATGTCACTAATATTTTTATATATTTATGCCACAATTATTTATAAAATATTTTTTCTCTTAAATGATTTTTTTAGACTCCTGAGGCAGGCCTGTGGCCGAAACACAGTACTGTGTCGAGTCTACTACAATAAAGTTTATTCCTCTTTATATCACCAAAGTCTCTGCGTCCTGAAGTCATTGGTCCACTTCCCACTGTGTTTTTCTGTATCTTTACCCCGTGGGATTTTGTGTTCATCCACTCTGTGGAGAGAGCCTTCCCGGATACTTTGTCCGGAGGGATAACCTGTACAGAATGGCGGTTATAACTTTAAGGGCAAAGGGGGGGGGGGGGGGGATGAAATCTTCACAGTCAGGGTTGCCAGGTGGAAATTTTTTTTCCAGCCCAATCCAGCCCAAAAAACAGCCCAAAACCCGCCCAAACACAAACCCGCCCCTGACACCCCCACCCCCGCGTCATCACCCCCGCCCCCGCCGTCACCGGCCCCGCCTCCCACGTCATCGGCCCCGCCTCCCCGTCATCGGTCCCGCCTCCTACGTCATCGGCCCCGCCTCCCACGTCACTAACCCCGCCCAAAACGTCACTAACCCCGCCCAAAAAACGTCACTAACCCCGCCCCCCCCGCGGCCGAAAAAACCGCCCTGAAGCCCAAAAACAGCCCAAAAAACTGCAACCCGCCCACCTGGCAACACTGTTCACAGTGTGGCACCCTGGTGTTTTTAAAGAATAGGCTGTCCCTGTGCTGCATTAGTGTGCCCTTCACGGACTTGCCAGCCTCATGTAAGTCTAATTTTATAGTACAAAAAACAGAAGAAACCAGTCTTCGCAAGAAAAACAACAAAAAAGCAAAACAGCGAAGATGACTAACAAAAAAAAAAAAAAAAAATTAAAAACAAAAAATATATCAAATTTACAAATACATAAAAAAAGTAAAAAAATAAAAAGACGACACTTGTTCATAAAAAATTAAAACACTTTATTAGCCAAAGGATAGCAGGGAGAAATGGACTCGACACAGCTGTGTTCGGCCGTGCAGGCCTGCGTCAGGAGTCTTCTCACCATGTGTTGATTTTTAACTCTATCCAATTGTAAAAGGAATATGTGTGTCTCTTTCTGAACTACAGCCTTAGGTAATCCTTGAAAACAAAGTGAAGAATAAACCGTCAGAGCAGCGTCTCGTCTCTGTAAAGTCAATTTTATAAACACAACATAGACGAGTGTATGTACTTTTATAAAATGCGTTCACACCAGATCTGAAAGAGACAAAGAGGCGTATTTTCAGAGCAATTAGACTTACAAAGTTACGTGGAGGGACGTTTTTGATATGACGTCCAAGTCGGACTTTGGACGTTTCGCGCTAAACGTCCCAAATCCAAATGGAAAACATGACCATTTTTGAAACCGCAAAATGTCTATCTTCCTTTTTTTTTTTAATACCATTTGTAACAAGTTTTTGTGCTCTGTGCATTTATCTTTTCAGACCATCTTCAAAAAAAAAAGTACAAGTGAAAAATGTAGAAAATGAAGCCATTGGGAGACCAGTATATTTACTAGAGACCAGTATATTTAGTAGACTGGTCGCCCAGATATCCCAGGAGAGCAATGGGATACCCTAGAGGGGCACTGCTGTGGACCACATAAATGCTCCCAGGCATGCATCTCACCGCTGCTCCCTTATCCTGTCTGCTGAACCCACCCAAAACCCACTATCTCCCACTGTACACCACTACAATAGCCCTTATAGGTGAAGAGGGCACCTAGATGTGGGTACAGTGGGTTTCTGGTGAGTTTTGGAAAGCTCACAGTTTCCACCACAAGTATAACAGGTAGGGGAGGTATGGGCCTGAGTTAGGGTTACCATATTTTGTCCCCCCAAAAGGAGGACACACGCCCCACCCCACCCGCCCCCTTTCACGCCCTCGCTCCGCCCCGTCACATTTTCCCCTCCCCCCTGTCACACCCCTTACCTTACTACTAGACTAGTAAGACTAGACTAGACTAGACTGAAAACCCACCTCTTTAACATTGCTTTTGACTCGTAACCACTTGTAACCACTCGCCTCCACCTACCCCTCTCTTCCTTCCCTTCACATTAATTGATTTGATTACTTTTTTTTTTGTCTATTATATTGTAAGCTCTTTGAGCAGGGACTGTCTTCTTCTCTGTTTGTGCAGCGCTGCGTATGCCTTGTAGCGCTATAGAAATGCTAAATAGTAGTACTGCCCTGGTGGTCTAGTGACCTCTTCGGGGCAGGAAAGAGCCCCTCTTTCCTGCCGGAGCGTGCCCTGCATGCATCCTTCCTGTTCCTGATCTCGGCGCCGATTCAAATGGCCGCCAAGAGTTGAAGTCTTGTGAGGTCACTTCAACTCTCGGTGGCCATTTTGAATCGGCGCTGACATCAGCAACAGGAAGGATGCATGCAGGGCATCGAAAGAGGGGGCTCTTTCCTGCCCCGAAGGCGGAAGAGGTCACTAGACCACCAGGGCAGTAGTAAGGGGAGGGGAGGCTAGCAATCTGTCCGTTTGTCCAGAAATCCGGACAAACGGGCAGATTGGCAAAACCCGACCGGTTGCCCGGACATGCCCTCGCTCCGCCCGTCACATTTTCCCCTCCCCACTGTCACACACCCCTTACCTTACTACTAGACTAGTAAGACTAGTAAGACTAGACTAGACTAGACTGAAAGCCCACTCTTTAACATTGCTTTTGACTCGACAATTGTGAGCTGGACGTTTTTGTTTTCAGCGATAATAGAAAATGAAAGCGCCCAGCTCAAAAACAATAAATCCAAGGCATTTGTTGTGGGAGGGGCCAGGATTCGTAGTGCACTGGTCCCCCTCACATGCCAGGACACCAACCGGGCACCCTAGGGGGCACTTTTACAAAAACAAAAAAAAAGGTAAAAGAGCTCCAGGTGCATAGCACCCTTCCCTTGTGTGTTGAGCCCCCCAAATCCCCCTCAAAACCCACTGCCCACAAGTCTACACCATTACTATAGCCCTAAGGGGTGAAGGGGGGCACCTACATGTGGGTACAGTGGGTTTGGGGGGGTTGGACGACTAAGCATTAAGCAGTACAATTGTAACAGGTAGGGGGGGGGGATGGGCCTGGGTCCACCTGCCTGAAGTCCACTGCACCCCCTAACAACTGCTCCAGGGACCTGCATACTGCTGCCAGGGAGGTGGGTATGACATTTGAGGGTGAAAATAAAAAGTTGTGAAACATCATTTTTTGTGGTGGGAGGGGGTTAGTGACCACTGGGGGAGTCAGGGGAGGTCATCCCCGATTCCCTCTGGGGGTAATCTGGTCATTTAGGGCACTTTTTGGGGCCTTATTCGTGAAAAAACAGGGTCCAGGAAAGTGCCCTAAATTCTAGCTACAAACGCATACTTTTTTTCCATTATCGGCGAAAGGCGCCCATCTCTGTTCGGGTGATAACCTGCCCAAGGCCCGCCTTCACCACGCCTCCGACACACCCCCGTCAACTTTGTACGCTTCCGCGATGGAGTGCAGTTGAAAACGTTCAAGTTCGGCTTTCGATTATACCGCGTTATTCGTTTTGTGAGATAAACGTCCATCTCCCGATTTAGGTCGGAACTTGGGCGTTTTTCTCGTTCGATTATAAGCAGGATAGTAACCTACAGAACTTTGTAAGTCTAAGTGCTTTGAAAATGAGCCCCAAAGCATAACTGCTAATCCCATTTTATTTGAACTTAAAAACAAGAGGAATTTCCACACAGGAAATACATGTGTAGTTTATAATATATTTTTTATTAATGCATGGAGTGATAAAACATCTCTGTATATATAAAAGTGCAAAAAGTAAAAAAAAAAGGTACCATGCGCAAAATGCCTTGTTTATTTTTTTTCTGTCACGCAATTCATGATAGTGGGTCAAAAGCGGTTTAAATAATAGAACCACTGCAGCTCAGCCAGTGCCAGGGTGAAGCCGCTTACAAAGTGACCGGCATAGCAAGCTTTCCCCGGATTTCTGATCATGCAGTACAACATCACAGACGGACAGACAGACAAATACGAGCTTCTTTGCTAGTCACCAGGACGTAGCCTTGGAAATAACACTGTTTAAGAATAAGAAAACAATACAGATTCCCAGCAGAAGATTTTAAGCTATCCTCTTCAGGGATTTACATAGTAACATAGTAGATGACGGCAGAAAAAGACCTGCACGGTCCATCCAGTCTGCCCAACAAGATAAACTCATATGTGCTACTTTTTGTGTATACCCTACTTTGATTTGTACCTGTCCTCTTCAGGGCACGACGTATATGTTGCCCAGCACTATCCCCGCCTCTCAACCATCAGCCCGCCTCCCACCACCAGCTCTGGCACAGACCGTATAAGTCTGCCCAGCACTATCCCCGCCTCTCAACCATCAGCCCCGCCTCCCACCACCAGCTCTGGCACAGACCGTATAAGTCTGCCCAGCACTATCCCGCCTCCCAACCACCAGCCCTGCCTCCCACCACCAGCTCTGGCACAGACCGGTTAAGTCTGCCCAGCACTATCCCCGCCTTCCAACCACCAGCCCTGCCTCCCACCACCAGCTCTGGCACAGACCGGTTAAGTCTGCCCAGCACTATCCCTGCCTCCCAACCACCAGCCCGCCTCCCACCACCAGCTCTGGCACAGACCGTAAAGTCTGCCCAGCACTATCCCCGCCTCCCAACCACCAGCCCCTCCTCCCAACCACCGGCTCTGGCACAGACCGTATAAGTCTGCCCAGCACTATCCCGCCTCCCAACCACCAGCCCCTCCTCCCAACCACCGGCTCTGGCACAGACCGTATAAGTCTCCCGCTATCCTATCCTCCCAACCACCAGCCGCCTCCCACACCACCACCACAGCTAGGATTCTTTCAAAATTCATTGAGGACAAAAAAATAAAGTCACACAATAGATGATGGCAGATAAAGATCAACCGGTCCATCCAATCTGCCCTTAGTTTGTGCAACGGTCGATGCAAGGTGCCTGCCAAAAGGCAGGGCCTCCTGTAGGATGTCAACCCTTATTCAGGTCCGATTTTGTTGTATTTCTCGCTGATTCTCTAACCCTGCAGTGGTGTAGCCAGACAGCTAATTTAGGGTGAGCCTCAGGCCAAGTGGTGGGCATGATAATTTCTCTCTGCACCAGCCCTCCTCCACTATCTGCTCTTCCTTGTCCCCCCCCCCCCCAAGGGCCCCTCTAAACTCAATATATAAATATTTGAGCTGGTGAGGATCCCCAAGCCCTGCCAGCTGACAACCTCTCCTCTTGGGGGGTCAGAAATGTTTTCAAGCTCAGCAGCTGGTAGCAGTGTCCCCAAGTCGCTACCTCCACTGGCTCCTTGTTCTCCGTGCATACTCAGTTTTTATGCAGGTACGCCAGCTGAACTTGGAAAGTGTTCTGGCCACCAGAAGGGGAGAGTTTCAGCTGGCAGGGCTTGGGGATCCCCATTAGCCACCGCATTTGACAGTCTTCCATGGTTTTTTTTGCGGGAATGAACGTAGTGCTGACCATAAGTCATGATGATGAAGGAATGTTTCATGGATCTGAATTTCCTTGAACTGCACTCAAGGAGGGTAACTTTCCAACCCAATTTCACATCTAAAACACTATTTTAGAAAACCTCTACTCAGGAAATCTAGACTACCCCAACTTGACATTTCGTCCTTTAGATTGTAAGCTCTTCTGAGCAGGGACCGTCCTTAGTTATTAATTTGCACAGCGATGCGTAACCCTAGTAGGGCTCTAGAAATGTTAAGTAGTAGTAGTAGTATTTCAGGTACATAAAGGGTCTCCACGCCTATGATTACGCAAGGTGCAAGCACATAATACTTTTACAATGGGGGTGCTCAGGGGAGGTCAGAGTGTGGGCGGAGTCATGATTTAAGTGCACGTTTTATCACATACGCTTGTACATTTCCACCTGGTTTTGGACAGGCAAAATGTCGGCGCCTTAAGTCTAGAGGCAATTCCTACCGGATTTGCACCAGTATTTTTAAAGTCACATACAGTGGGGGAAATAAGTATTTGATCCCTTGCTGATTTTGTAAGTTTGCCCACTGACAAAGACATGAGCAGCCCATAATTGAAGGGTAGGTTATTGGTAACAGTGAGAGATAGCACATCACAAATTAAATCCGGAAAATCACATTGTGGAAAGTATATGAATTTATTTGCATTCTGCAGAGGGAAATAAGTATTTAATCCCTCTGGCAAACAAGACCTAATACTTGGTGGCAAAACCCTTGTTGGCAAGCACAGCGGTCAGACGTCTTCTGTAGTGATGATGAGGTTTGCACACATGTCAGGAGGAATTTTGGTCCACTCCTCTTTGCAGATCATCTCTAAATCATTAAGAGTTCTGGGCTGTCGCTTGGCAACTCGCAGCTTCAGCTTCCCTCCATAAGTTTTCAATGGGATTAAGGTCTGGGACTGGCTAGGCCACTCCATGACCCTAATGTGCTTCTTCCTGAGCCACTCCTTTGTTGCCTTGGCTGTATGTTTTGGGTCATTGTCGTGCTGGAAGACCCAGCCACGACCCATTTTTAAGGCCCTGGCGGAGGAAGGAGGTTGTCACTCAGAATTGTACGGTACATGGCCCAATCCATTCTCCCATTGATGCGGTGAAGTAGTCCTGTGCCCTTAGCAGAGAAAACACCCCCAAACATAACATTTCCACCTCCATGCTTGACAGTGGGGACGGTGTTCTTTGGGTCATAGGCAGCATTTCTCTTCCTCCAAACACGGCGAGTTGAGTTCATGCCAAAGAGCTCAATTTTGTCTCATCTGACCACAGCACCTTCTCCCAATCACTCTCGGCATCATCCAGGTGTTCACGGGCAAACTTCAGACGGGCCGTCACATGTGCCTTCCGGAGCAGGGGACCTTGCGGGCACTGCAGGATTGCAATCCGTATGTCGTAATGTGTTCCAATGGTTTTCGTGGTGACAGTGGTCCCAGCTGCCTTGAGATCATTGACAAGTTCCCCCCTTGTAGTTGTAGGCTGATTTCTAACCTTCCTCATGATCAAGGATACCCCACGAGGTGAGATGTTTGCGTGGAGCCCCAGATCTTTGTCGATTGACAGTCATTTTGTACTTCTTCATTTTCTTACTATGGCACCAACAGTTGTCTCCTTCTCCGCCAGCGTCTTACTGATGGTTTGTAGCCCATTCCAGCCTTGTGCAGGTGTATGATCTTGTCCCTGACATCCTTAGACAGCTCCTTGCTCGTGGCCATTTTGTAGAGGTTAGAGTCTGACTGATTCACTGAGTCTGTGACAGGTGTCTTTCATACAGGTGACCATTGCCGACAGCTGTCTGTCATGCAGGTAACGAGTTGATTTGGAGCATCTACCTGGTCTGTAGGGGCCAGATCTCTTACTGGTGGTGGGGGATCAAATACTTATTTCCCTCTGCAGAATGCAAATAAATTCATATACTTTCCACAATGTGATTTTCCCGGATTTAATTTGTGATGTGCTATCTCTCACTGTTACCAATAACCTACCCTTCCATTATGGGCTGCTCATGTCTTTGTCAGTGGGCAAACTACAAAATCAGCAAGGGATCAAATACTTATTTCCCCCACTGTAAGCACCTCATGTGTCTTTACAAAATACGCCTTCTCCTCACTTAACCTTGATGACCTTTTACAAAATTGACCCCTAAGCGCCACATCTGTGAATAAATGAAAAATGTAGGTAAACTGCTAAAATAGTGCTTTGTTTTAGCTAGATATCATTTCCCTTAGCTGTCATAATGAATCCATACATCTATGCAGAAATCGGGGCATAGCCAGACTTTGGCGGGAGGGGGGTCCAGAGCCCGAGGTGAGGGGGCGCATTTTAGCCCTCCCCAGCGCCGTCGACCCTCCCTGCCATTGCTGACACCACCAACTTTGCCCCCCCCCGCCAATGACCCTCTCGATGCCCCCCTCCCGCCAATGCCTACTTTTGCTGGTGGGGGACCCCAATCCCCGCCAGCCGAGGTCCTCTTCTTCCCGCAAAAGACTTCCTTCTGTTTGTGACGTCCTGCAAAGGCAGGCGACAGCGGGAGGGGGGGAGTCGAGAGGGTCGTCGGCAGGGGGGTCCAGGGCCAAATCTACAGGGGCCCAGGCCCCCCTGGCCCCACATAGCTATGCCACTGATGCACTGATGAAGCTCGCTGCATGTCAAAATGCTTCCACATACACACAGGAACCCTCATTAAACATGTTGGCACATACATGTACCCTTCTACCACTGTGCGCCCAAATTTATGCACCTCTGGTGCCCGTAAATGCATAGAATACTATTATTTTTGCACATAATACACCCTTACCCGTAAAAGTGCCAGTGGAGCACCTAAGGGGTCTATAAAATAATGAGTGGAGTTGAACGGGTAGATGTGAAGCGTCTGTTCACGCTTTCCAAAATACTAGTACTAGGGGGCATGCGATGAAGCTACAATGTAGTAAATTAAAAACGAATCGGAGCTTTTTCTTCACTCAACGTGTAATTAAACTCTGGAATTCGTTGCCAGAGAATGTGGTAAAGGCAGTTAGCTTAGCGGAGTTTAAAGAAAGGTTTGGACGGCTTCCTAAAGGAAAAGTCCATAGACAGTTATTAAATGGACTTGGGGAATATCCACTATTTCTGGGATAAGCAGTATAAAATGTTTTGTACTTTTTTGGGATCTTGCCGGGTATTTGTGACCTGGATTGGCCACTGTTGGAAACAGGATGCTGGGCTTGATGGACCTTTGGTCTGTCCCAGTATGGCAACACTTATGTACTTATGTACTTGGGATTCTGAATGGAATCTTGCTACTCTTTGGGGTTCTACATGGAATGTTGCTACACTTTGAAATTCTGCATGGAATCTTGTTATTCTTTCGAATTCTAGAATCTTGTTACTCTTTGGGGTTCTTAAATAAACAATGGGACGATACCACTATCTTTGAAACAAATAAAATTTTACCATCCGAAGTGGTTCAATCAATAAACAGTTGCTCATTCAACTTATTGCTTGTTCAACTTTTTCAATTTTTTACATGTACACCCCATTGCTTTGAAGTGTTCAATATTAACTTTTTTTAAAAATTTTATGAAGACATATATAAAAAGAAGGAAAAAGCCTCTGTATTCCCGTTTTCAGTACATGTTAGTGACAGTGAGCACGGCAGGGCTGAATAAGTAGATTGACATCGTAGCAACAGATGTTTCCCTTGAGAAAGCCTGCACGGCGAAACGGGACCCCGTCGGCATATTAGAGTGAAGCTAAATTGCAACGGCAAGGACGGCACTAAAAGATAAGTGTTCGTCATAATAACCTGGTTTTGTTAATTAAAAATAAGAGGAGGTTTTTGAGCCTATGAAGATTCTGTCCCGGTTAACAGACACTAACATGTACTGAAAACGGGAATACAGAGGCTTTTTCCTTCTTTTTATATATGTCTTCATAAAAATTTTTAAAAAAAGTTAAATATTTGAACACTTCAAAGCAATGGGGTGTACATGTAAAAAATTGAAAAAGTTGAACAAGCAATAAGTTGAATGAGCAACTGTTTATTGAACTCTTTGGGGTTCTACATGGAATGTTGCTACACATTGAAATTCTGCATGGAATCTTGTTAGTCTTCAGAATTCTAGAATCTTGCTACTCTTTGGGGTTCTGCATGGAATGTTGATATTCTTTGTTTTTCTGCCAGGTACTTATGACCTGGATTGGCCACTGTTGGAAACAGGATGCTGGGCTTGATGGACCTTTGGTCTTTCCAGTATGGCAATACTTATGTACTTAAGTACTTATGTAAATGCAAGGGGCACATTAACATGGGTGGGGCTCCCACTTATGTACATAACTTACGCACACTTAGGTCCTGCCAGTTATGCCAGGTCTATGCAAATGTGTAAATGTCAAGCATGTCAATGGCAGGTTTTATTAGTATTATATAATGGAACCTGGGAACCAAGATGCCATTACAGAATGGGCTCTCACCACACAGCAGGGGCACCTACATGGCAGTCCCCAGTTACAGAATTGCGGGTCACTCAAATTTGTGTGCGATCCTGGGATGCGCTCAGTACATAACTGATTAACGAGCCAATTAACAAGTGGGCGCTAACAATTATTTATGTTAATTGGTGCCAATTAGGGGTCACACACACACACACACACACACACACATCTGGCTGCACGTTATAATGCTGTGTACCAAAATTCCATAGTATGCCACCCAAAAAGGACATGGCCATCGGAGGGGCATGGGCGGATCCGGGGCACTCTCAAAAGATACGTGCACTGTTACAGAATTCCAGGAATCTGTGTCCAACTTGAACACCAGGATTCAGTTTCCCTACGTCCTCACACCTAAAGTTGGCGTGGAAATCCCGGAGTGCCCTTCGTAGGATAGCGCTGACTGCTGATTTTAATCGGTGCTTATTTTTCAGCACCTTTACTAAATCTGGCCCCATACGTATGCATTGGAATGAGATGTCCCACTGTGTTTACACCCAGCCGAAACAGCACAAGGCCTCTTCGCACAGGAAATTCTCAACAGCAGCTTGCAACCACTGTACATTCCCTGTGGTCACAGCAGGAACCTCGGATGCCTCAAGGTTCAACAAGAGGTTGGGTTCAACATTCACAGGCTCCAGCACATTGGTTCAGCAATGCTTAGCACAGGCAGAAACCCAGCAGGGCAGAGTTCTCGGATCACACATACACAAATTCAGAATCACACTCAAAAAGGAACTTTACTATAAGTTCCTCTGGGGAGTTTCTGAAGGGAAACGTGTGTGTGGGGGGGGGGGGGGGTCATTCTTCTGAAGAGACAGCAGCCACTATGACTGCTGTTGTATGAAATTAGGTTGGCTCTAATTTCAACTCAAATATTGTTAAAAAAACATAAATTCCAGAGAGAGAGACTACTACTACTATTTAGCATTTCTATAGCGCTACGAGGCATACGCAGCGCTGCACAAACATAGAAGAAAGACAGTCCTGCTCAAAGAGCTTACAATCTAATAGACAAAAAAAAATAAAGTAAGCAAATCAATTAATGTGAACAGGAAGGAAGAGAGGAGGGCAGGGGAGGCGAGTGGTTACGAGTCAAAAGCAATGTTAAAGAGGTGGGCTTTCAGTCTAGATTTAAAGGTGGCCAAGGATGGGGCAAGACGTAGGGGCTCAGGAAGTTTATTCCAGGCGTAGGGTGCAGCGAGACAGAAGGCGCGAAGTCTGGAGTTGGCAGAAGTGGAGAAGGGAACAGATAAGAAGGATTTATCCATGGAGCGGAGTGCACGGGAAGGGGTGTAGGGAAGGACGAGTGTGGAGAGATACTGGGGAGCAGCAGTGAGTACATTTATAGGTTACTACTATTTAGCATTTCTATAGCGCTACGAGGCATACGCAGCGCTGCACAAACATAGAAGAAAGACAGTCCCTGCTCAAAGAGCTTACAATCTAATAGACAAAAAATAAATAAAGTAAGCAAATCAATTAATGTGAACAGGAAGGAAGAGAGGAGGGTAGGTGGAGGCGAGTGGTTACGAGTCAAAAGCAATGTTAAAGAGGTGGGCTTTCAGTCTAGATTTAAAGGTGGCCAAGGATGGGGCAAGACGTAGGGGCTCAGGAAGTTTATTCCAGGCGTAGGGTGCAGCGAGACAGAAGGCGCGAAGCTGGAGTTGGCAGTAGTGGAGAAGGGAACAGATAAGAAGGATTTATCCATGGAGCGGAGTGCACGGGAAGGGGTGTAGGGAAGGACGAGTGTGGAGAGATACTGGGGAGCAGCAGAGTGAGTACATTTATAGAGAGAGAGAGCCAATTCCTAGAGAAATGCCAGCTTACCTCTAAAGCACATTATAATTACCAAAAAAATACTACAGCAGAGCTGGCATTCTGACTCAGAGCAGTTCACCTTCCCCATGGAGGGCATCCTTGCCTTTTTCCTTTACTGTTTAAACAACGGCTGTAGCGACTGACCGTGGTCAGCCCTTCTATGGCGTCTGGATCAAGCCCCTGTGTGATCCCCATGACCGAAGAGCCTGCAAAGAAACAGGAAGGTCTAGGGGAAGTGACGTGGACGCGGTTCACTGCTGTTTGCAACCCTCTTTCTTGTCTCTCGACTTCTGCTGTCCTAGTTTCTCCGGTTGGCGTTTGGTTGGTGAAACAAACACTGGTTCGTTGCCGTCATCCAAAAAGTCATAGAAGCCTTCGACTGGGACGGCACAAGGCTGTGAAGAAACCGGGCAATCTAAATTTAAGAGAAAAGACCTCGTCACACCATTGCTTAAACCATCATCATTGGCCTTTATGTTTCAACAATTTTTATTAATGACATCACAGAAAGCACACATACATAATATTTTGCATCAACTGTCCTAGAAAGAAGATTAGCTGCAACAATGACATAATTAAACATGTTGTCATCAATCTTTTTTACTTTTTTCTCCCCCCTTCCTTCCCACTCTCAGATGTTCAACATTTACCTTGATGACACGTTAACCGAAACAAACTTATTCCACCTTTTAAAGGTGTAAATATTCAAAATTTGACATAACTCCTCACACCCATGTGCCGCATTCCGTCAGCAAACCTTTAACGTTTTTACCCCCTTCCCACCCCTATCCTTCCCTCCCCCTCCCCATTCCCCACCCAGTGGCGTACCAAAGGGGGGGGCGGTCCACCCTGGGTGCACGCCGCTGGGGGGGTGGTGCCGCAGCATGCGCCTGTCTGCTTCCAGTTCGCTACGCTCGCTAAATTCTCTCGTTTGCTGCAGCAGCTCCCTCCTTCTGCCCCGGAACAGGTTACTTCCTGTTCCGGGGCAGAGGGAGGGAGCTGCAGCGAAGAGAGAACTTAGTGAGCGTAGCGAACTGGGAGCAGACAGGCACGCACTGCGGCACCACCCCCCAGCAGCGTGCACCGGGGGGGGGGGGTGTCATTTGGGGGGGGGGGGGGGGCGCATCGGCGATCCGTCCCGGGTGCCATCTAGGCTAGGAACGCCACTGCCCCCCCTCCCCCCTTCTCTCCATATACCTCGTACTTCCTCTCTGCCTACCTGAACTTAGTTTCTGATAGCCCAGGTAGGGCCTATCTCCTCCCTCCCCCCCTTTGTGCCAACCACTGCCAGGGTGAAGAACAATGTTCATCTTAAAGCCTTCTGCTCCTATTCACAGCAGGTTAAGAAGCAAGCTTCGCCCTCTTGTATGTAAGAACTCCATATCAAGAGAAAATGTTTTTTCCGCTTCAGGTTCCCTTTCGCCTCCCTAGCTTCCCATGTGGCTAGCTCGTGTCATCTGGCCTTTAACACCAGCGATACAGTAGCCAAGGCAACTTTGAAATGGAAACCCGCAGCAGTGTTTGGCGAGAAACTTTAATTTTGCAGAAAATTTTGATTTTAAGCTTTTGTTTTGTACACTGAGATTGAGATGCCACATTTAAAAAACAAATTTGGCTTTGAGGGCAATGATTAAATCTGCGGAGAGATTGGGCCCGATATTTGGACCGCTGGAGTCAGCCTGGCTGACTCCCGCGGTTGGCACTGAGGGTAGATATTCAATGCCAGGCTGTTTCCAGTGACCAGCATTGAATATCCGGGTGTTTTTTGGCTAGTTTCAATTTAAGTGGCCAAGCCGTTATTCAGCGCTACCCAGTTAAGTTGAAACCGGCCAAACATAGGCCTGCTATTACGGCGGCTGAATTTGGATGCCAAACTTAGCTGGCGATGCGCTGAATATTAGTGGATAGTTGGGTTATATCATGCGATATAACTGGTTATCTGCTAAGCACTAACCAGTAACATTCAGTGGGAGACAACCGACGATCTCCCGGATAGCCAGTTAAGTGCCATTTAACCAGCCAGAAGCCGTTCCTGGCTGGTTAAATGGTTTTAAATATGGGGCAGATTAAGCTTATGATTCACTTCATGACGACAACGTCTTGTGATACATGAGCACAAGTTAAAAAAAAAAATTTATTTGCTATCACAAGAGACATAGGGGTCTCTAGTGGAATAGCAACATTCCATGTAGAATCTCAAATAGTAGCAACAGTGGAGGAGTGGCCTAGTGGTTAGGGTGGTGGAATTTGGTCCTGGGGAACTGAGGAACCAAGTTCAATTCCCAGCACAGGCAACTCCTTGTGACTCTGGGCAAGTCACTTAACTCTCCATCGCCCCATGTAAGCCGCATTGAGCCTGCCATGAGTGGGAAAGCGCGGGGTACAAATGTAATAAAAAAAAAAAAAAGGTACACTAACAGATTTAGCATGTGTTAAATGCCATGCAGCCCATAAAAATATTATGGCATTTAGCCGTACTAAATCCGTTAGCGCCAGGGGCGTATCTGACTTTCCCTGGTAGGGGGGGCCAGAGCCCGAAGTGCGGGGGCCATTTTGCCCTCCCCCCGGCGCGTCCCATAGGCTTCCATTGGCGGCGCAGGGGGGTTGGCAGCGGTAGCGGGGGCCAGGCGCCCGTTGGCCCCATTACAGATACGCCCCTGGTTAGCGCACCTTAGTAAAAGGACCCCACGGAGGGGTTACCGTGCAGTTGGTGCGTTAATTTTCTTCAGTTGACCTCAACAGTGCTTCTTATTTTCGTGGGGAAACCTTAATCATCTATTTAACACGAAGGAAGAAGGAATTCCCATCGGGTTTCCCCTCAATACATTTCTTGCTGATGGCTCATGGACTTTAACATAAACAGATTAGTTTGCATATTTTATCGTAAATCTTTACAGAGGTGCTTGCAAAGTAAAAACACAAGTTTACCAAATCCCAGGTGACTCACTCATTATATTTACACTTCCTCCTTTGCATCTGCTATGAAAACAGAAAACCATTCAGAGGCATCAGCCCTTCCTCTAGTCCTCTCTTTGAACACTGCTTTTGACGATCTGCAGACTCACCACTACAAACGGGGATGAGGGAGGGGAAGAACAGGGCTGGCATTCAGTGGAGTGGAGGACTACCCGGCAACACCTATGAAATACAGAGAGCTAAGGAGGCTCAAGTTTGGGGGGGGATGCTCTGCTCCACACTTAAACATACGGGTTTTCAAACAGACATGGGAGACACAAGGGATGTGCATTTATTCATTCCAAAATGTGTAACCCATCCCAGTCCCCTTTGCAGGACTGCTCAGGGTAACGTACAGGAATATAACAATAAACACAGAACATTACAACAATACCCTAAGACAATATAAACATTTTTAAAATATGGCACATTTCTCCTTCCTCTGTTTGCAAACTCATGCACGACTTTTCAAGGACTAGGTGTGCAAAGAAATGAGAAAGGATGTCTTGTTTGGGTGACACAGGCTACAGGAGGTGTGTATGTATGTGTGTGCGTCTTTGTGTGTCATAAGAATTGCCGTACTGGGTCAGATCGACGGTCCATCTAGCCCAGGTTATCTGGCTTCTAGCAGTGGTCAATCCAGGTCACAAGACCACGGCAGAATCCCAAAGAGTAGCAAGATTCCGGAATCCCAAAGAGCAGCAAGATTCTAGAATTCCCAAGAGTAACAAGATTCCCGAATCCAAAGAGTAACAAGATTCCAGAACCCAAAGAGTAGCAAGATTCGAGAATTCCCAAGAGTAACAAGATTCCCGAATCCAAAGAGTAGCAAGATTCCGGAATCCCAAAGAGCAGCAAGATTCTAGAATTCCCAAGAGTAACAAGATTCCTGAATCCAAAGAGTAACAAGATTCCAGAACCCAAAGAGTAGCAAGATTCGAATTCCCAAGAGTAACAAGATTCCCGAATCCAAAGAGTAGCAAGATTCCGGAATCCCAAAGAGTAGCAAGATTCTAGAATTCCCAAGAGTAACAAGATTCCCGAATCCAAAGAGTAAGATTCCAGAACCCAAAGAGTAGTAAGATTCCCTGCTACCGATCCCAGGGCAAGCAGTGGCTTCCCCATGTCTATCTCAATAGCAAACTACATGGACTTTCTTGACCAAATGTTTTTAAACCCAGATATGCTAACCACTGTAACCGCATCCTCTGGCAATGAGTTCCAGAACTTAACTATTCGTTGAGTAAAAAAAATACGTTCTCCATTTTAAAAGTGTTCCCATGTAACTTCATTGAGTGTCCATCAGCCTTTGTACTTTTTGAAAGAGTAAAAAATCGATTCATGTTTACCCGTTCTACACCACTTGGGATTTTGTAGACCTCTATCATATCTTCCCTCAGCCGTCTCTTTTCCAGGCTAAAGAGCCCAAACCTCTTAAACCTTTCCTTATATGAGAGGAATTCCATCCCTTTAATCATTTTGCATTTGATATGCTGCCTTCCTGAGGTCCCCAACCCCCGCCAGCTGAAGACTTTGTCCAGCGCTGGTCCGTGGCGGCACCGCTGCATTGCCTGCCCTGCTCTCTCCCTCACGTCCGGCACGCGTCTTTTAGTGAAGATGAAGTCTCACTAAAAGAAGCGTGCCAGACGTGAGGGGAAGAGAGGGCAGGGCAGGCAATGCGGCGGCGCCGGAGACCAGTGCTGGACGAAGTCTTCAGCTAGCAGGGGTTGAGGACCCCCGCCGGCCAAGGTGTTTACAGCGGCGGAGGTGGCGGCAGCAACCAAAATGTGCCCCTCCACCTTGCGCTCTGGCCCCCTCGAGCCCTGGCTATGCCCCTGATTCAGGGCATAGATTTATGTGCAAGAAGTTTTAGCGAGGATCATATTTCTTTTATTTTATTTGTTACATTTGTATCCCACATTTTCCCACCTTTTTCCAGGTTCAATGTGGCTTACATATTACCGTTATCGAGTTTGCCGGTCCGGTCTGAACAAATATAAGGTATGAATGATATAAGGTGATATTATGGTAGATAAGGTACATGCATGGTAGGTACAATTGGGGGGAACTTGGAGAGGGAGGGGGGAGGAAGAGTCAGGTAATGTCCATTACGGTCTTTTGTTATATTGTGTCGCAGGTGTCCAGGTAAATGTTTATGTTGGGTTGGTGGGGTATGCTCTTCTGTCTGTGAGAACATTCAGCGTTATAACTGTGTATTCTTACACTCATTCTGAAAGTACAAAAATAGTTGTCCCTAGACATTAGAGTTCTTCTTTGTTTGTACAAACTCAGTTTGTAATTATGACCGATTTTAAATTCTTCACCAGCAGCGAGCTACCATCAACCTTTTAAAAGCAAATGCATTATATTTACAGATAATAACAATACCTAACTGCAACAAATGATGACATCCTGGTAGGCGAGCGGGGGTTGTAAAAGCAGCCTGCCTTCAAGGGCGCCGTCGAGTTGTATTAAAAAAAAAAACCTTACCGCGTTGGCGAACTGGCGGGCAGATGAGACGGGGAGGATGAGGGTGTTATCAACTGAGATAGAGAGTGGAGGGAGAGGAGAAGTGGGTTTGGGTGGAAAGACAATAAGCTCAGTCTTGGCCATGTTCAGTTTCAGGTGGCGGTTGGACATCCAGGCAGCAATGTCAGATAAGCAGGCCGATACTTTGGCCTGGGTTTCCGCAGTGATGTCTGGTGTGGAGAGATAAAGCTGGGTGTCGTCAGCATAAAGATGACATTGGAAACCATGAGATGAGATCAGCGAGCCCAGGGAAGAGGTATAGATTGAAAAAAGAAGGGGTCCAAGGACGGATCCCTGAAGAACTCCAACAGAGAGCGGGATGGGGGTGGAGGAAGATCCATGAGAATGTACTCTGAAGGTACGGTGGGAGAGATAAGAGGAGAACCAGGAGAGGACAGAGCCCTGGAACCCAAATGAGGACAGTGTGGCAAGAAGTAAGTTGTGATTGACAGTGTCAAAAACGACAGAAAGGTCGAGGAGGATGAGGATGGAGTAACGACCTTTGGATTTGGCAAGGAACAGGTCATTACAGACTTTAGATAGTGCCGTTTCTGTCGAGTGTAGAGGGCGAAAGCCGGATTGAAGCGGATCGAGGATGGCATGAGAGGAGAGAAAATCAAGGCAACAGCTGTGAACGGCGGTTCAAGTATCTTGGAGAGGAAGGGCAGGAGGGAAATGGGGCGGTAGTTGGAGGGACAGATAGGGTCTAGTGAAGGTTTTTTGAGGAGTGGTGTGACTACAGCATGCTTGAAGGTGTCAGGGACAGTTGCAGTGGAGAGAGAGAGAGGTTGAGGATATGACAGATGGGGGGGGGTGACAGTAGGAGAGATGGTGTTAAGTAAGTTGGTGGGGATGGGATCAGAAGAACAGGTGGTGCATTTCAAGGAGGAAAGAAGGTGGGTGGTTTCCTCCTCGGTGATATCAGGAAAAGAGGAGAAGGAGGCCTGGGTTGGTTGGTTGAGGGAGTGGGTTAAAGGGTGAAGAGGGTAAATGATGTCAGATAACACCTGTACGGTCCATCCACTCTGCCCAACAAGATAAACTGATTTACGTGGTATGTGATACTTTTATGTATACATGAGCTTGATTTGTCCTTGCCTTTCTCAGGGCACAGACCGTAGAAGTCTACCCAGCACTCTTCTTGTACTAAGTTCTGGAGCTAACGTCGAAGCCCTTAAAATTTACACTCCAGCCCATCCCTATCTATTCAGTCCCAATCAGGGCATAGACCATAGAAGTCTGCCCAGCTCCCATTTTGTTTCCCAATTACCGGCGTTGCCACCCAATCTCCACTAAGATTCCATGGATCCGTTCCTTCAAAACCGGATTCCTTTGTGTTTATCCCACGCATGTTTGAATTCAACGACTGTTTCTTTAAGATATATTCTTTACACCCTGCATAGATGGAATTACAATAATCAAATTGGGTCAAAACAAGAGATTGGACCAGTAATCTGAAAATATCAGTTGAAAAAAGGGGCCTAATATGCTTCAGCTTCCAAAGTAATTTAAAAGATTTAGTAACCCCCGAGGACACCTGAGATTGAAAGGTTAAGTGCCAATCAACAACACCGCCTACAATTTCTAGAGTGGTCTTCAAAGGATAAGAAATACAGTCAATGCTAAAATTGCTGCAGGGATCATGGTCAAACAGATGAGTTACTACCCAAATTTTCATCTTCTACTACTACTACTACTACTACTATTTAGCATTTCTATAGCGCTACAAGGCGTACGCAGCGCTGCACAAACATAGAAGAAAGACAGTCCCTGCTCAAAGAGCTTACAATCTAATAGACAAAAAATAAATAAAGTAATCAAATCAATTAATGTGAACGGGAAGGAAGAGAGGAGGGTAGGTGGAGGCGAGTGGTTACAAGTGGTTACGAGTCAAAAGCAATGTTAAAGAGGTGGGCTTTCAGTCTAGATTTAAAGGTGGCCAAGGATGGGGCAAGACGTAGGGGCTCAGGAAGTTTATTCCAGGCGTAGGGTGCAGCGAGACAGAAGGCGCGAAGTCTGGAGTTGGCAGTAGTGGAGAAGGGAACAGATAAGAAGGATTTATCCATGGAGCAGAGTGCACGGGAAGGGGTGTAGGGAAGGACGAGTGTGGAGAGATACTGGGGAGCAGCAGAGTGAATACATTTATAGGTTAGTAGAAGAAGTTTGAACAGGATGCGAAAACGGATAGGGAGCCAGTGAAGCGACTTGAGGAGAGGGGTAGTATGAGTAAAGCGACCCTGGCGGAAGATGAGACGGGCAGCAGAGTTTTGAACCGACTGGAGAGGGGAGAGGTGACTAAGTGGGAGGCCAGCAAGAAGCAGATTGCAGTAGTCTAAACGAGAGGTGACAAGGGTGTGGATGAGGGTTTTGGTAGAGTGCTCGGAAAGAAAGGGGCGGATTTTACGGATGTTGTAAAGAAAGAAACGACAGGTCTTGGCGGTTTGCTGGATATGAGCAGAGAAGGAGAGAGAGGAGTCAAAGATGACCCCAGTTTCGAGCTGAGGAGACAGGGAGAATGAGAGAGCCATCAACAGAAATAGAAGACGGAGGGGGGGGAGGTGGGTTTGGGGGGGAAAATGAGAAGCTCGGTTTTGGTCATATTTAATTTCAGGTGGCGTTGAGACATCCAGGCAGCAATGTCAGACAAGCACGCTGAAACTTTGGTTTGGATGCAAGGTGAGATATCAGGGGTAGAAAGGTAGATTTGGGAGTCATCAGCATAGAGATGGTAGGAAAAGCCATGGGATGAGATTAATGAACCAAGGGAAGAAGTGTAGATAGCAAAGAGGAGGGGACCAAGAACAGAACCCTGAGGTACGCCGACAGGTAGAGGGATAGAAGTAGAAGAGGATCCACCAGAGTGAACACTAAAGGTGCGGAGGGGAGAGGTAGGAAGAGAACCAGGAAAGGACAGAGCCCTGGAATCCAAGTGAGGACAGGGTATCGAGAAGTATGCTGTGATCGACAGTGTCAAAAGCAGCGGAAAGATCAAGAAGAATGAGGATGGAATATTGACCTCTGGATTTAGCCAGTAATAGGTCATTGGATTTAACTTTAGCCTGAATTCAGAGGCCCAGGATTCTATTAAATCAAGGCCAGTTTTAATCCTATATAGAATGTCCCCTCGAAAAGGGATGTAAATAGTGACATCATCCAAGTAGATAAAAGGATGGAATCCCATTGACTCAAGTCTCCCCCTAGAGGAGCCATCATGACATTAAAATAATATTGGAGCTAGGAGCAAGCGTTGGGGCACACCACAACTTAGAGGCCAAGACGTTGATAATATGCCCGACATTTTTACTCTGTAAGACCTAGACTTCAGGAAGCCCTGAAATCAGGACAAGACTTTCTCACAAATCCCAAATTGGACAAAAGATCATGATCCACCACATCACGATGAAGTGTTGTGTGATGAAGTAGCTCGGTGATGAAGAGCCACATGATGAACTGGCTTGATGATGAAGTGTCAGTTGATGATCTGTCACATGATGAACTGTCAATGATGAAATGTGACCAAAGCGGTCAAACTACAGTCTATGTTTTGAAAGGACAAAGAAGCAAGACTCAAAGAAACAGAACGAAGCCTTGCGCTGGAAGAAGAGGTCCCCCGCCAGCAAAGGTAGGCGACGGTGACTGCGGGGGAGGGTTGGTGGCGGGAGGGGGGGGTCGAGAGGGTCGTTGACAGGGGGGTCCAGGGCCAAATCTACAGGGGCCCAGGCCCCCGTGGCCCCACGTAGCTACGCCACTGCTCAGGGATCAATATTCAAATTGATTTAACTGGCCAGAAATGGCTGCTGGTCGGTTAAATCGCCTGTTTGTGGCTTACTGCTAATTTTCAGTGGCTAGGTTAACCACGTAAATAGGACTTGCACAAAAGTATCCCATAGCCAGTTAAGTGCTGAATATGACCTGGCATTGAATTTCTGGGTTTGCAGAGCCGGCGGTGGTCAGCAAAACGCTGATTGCTGCAGGCCAATATGGATAACTTAGGCCAAATCCCAGCTCTGCCTAGGCTCTGCCTCTACAAGGCCTCAGCACTATCCAGAGAATGACAGAGCAGTTCGCAGTTACTTATCTGGAGAGTGCTATTGAAAATCTGTGCACGGTCCTGTTCAATGGGACGTATCAGGTGCTACCACTTGAAGAAGCCCTAGCACCTAGCACGTTCAAGTGTTTTTCGTGACATGCCCATCTAAGTGTTTACGTCCTTTCCACTATCTACTTTTAAATACACTACATTCTCACCCGTCTAGTTAACACAATAGGAATAATCAGACCTAACTAAAAAATGTTCTTTAAAAGAGAATGATCCACCACGCGGTGAATACACCTTCGCTTATTATAAGCGAAAAAACTACTTTCTGGACGAAAAGTATGTTCTAAATAGACCAACAGCCAAATTTGGACAGATTGCGAAACTATGACTCTTAGCCACTGTCAGAGAAGCAAGGCGTTGGCTCTCTGTGGTTATTAAGAGGAAGTGTTATTTTTATAGTGAGATTTCCTGCATGCCTCTCTATACTAGTGGGTGTCACATTGGAAGCACTGGCCAGGTGTTATTCAGCCAGCACTGGGCAGCGCGCTGTCCGCCACCGACGGCGGTAAACCTGGGTCTTTTCCGTAACCGGCACTGAATATCCGGGGGGTTTTTTGGACGGCTTAAATTCAGCACTAGCCAGTTAAGTTTATAGCAGCCAAAGATAAGCCTGCTATTTAGGGGGGGGGGGAGGGGTTTGGGGGGCTCAGCACCCAAGGTAAGGGAGCTATGCACCTGGCAGCAATTTCTGAAGTCCACTGCAGTGCCCCCTAGGGTGCCCGGTTTGTGTCCTGGCATGTGAGGGGGACCAGTGCACTACAAATGCTGGCTCCTCCCACGACCAAATGGCTTGGATTTGGTCGTTTCTGAGATGGGCGTCTTTGGATTCCATTATCTGCGAAAACCAAGGTCGGCCATCTCTAAGGTCGACCCACAGGTTGAGATTTGGGCGTCCCCGACTGTATTATCGAAATGAAAGATGGACGCTCATCTTGTTTCGATAATACGGTCTGGGACGCCCCTTTACGGGGCCGTCCTTAGAGATGGGCGCTCCCGTTCGATTATGCCCCTCCACGCGTCTAAATGTACAGAATATTAACCTTTAGACATTTAGGTGTTCACTTGCCCATGTTGACGCCTAAGTGGTATTCTACAAATAGGCACTCAAATGCACAGAGCCAGATTCAGTATATGGCACCCAAATGTAGGCACAGGAATGATCCATGCTAAACTTGTATTCTATAAAGAGAGCTCTGCGCCAAGCACCCTTTATAGAATATAGAATAGCGTTAGTGCAATTCCAGGCCTTACACCTGCTGAAACCTGCTGTAAATCCTGGTGTGCAATTTGGGCACACAACCCAGGAATTTTGTAAGACAGTAGTCGCCCCAACCCAGCCCACGCCCCACCTTTTGGGTTGCACGTGAGACACTTTGGGTGCACAGCGTAGTAGAATAGCGTGTAGATAGATGCACGAGCAAATCCACTCGAGCGTCAATTAACACCGATAATAGATTAAAGGCTCATTAACTAATTAATCTTCAAATGTAAGGGGAGCAGACACCTAGGTAAACTACTTACAGAATAGCGTCAGTTTACTGCATGGCTGCTACATTTCAGCGCCCCATTTACAGCAAGTCTATGGCAAGTGTGATATGGGAGCCTAAGAGGCGTATTTCAAAGCACGTAGACTTACAAAGTCACATGGAGGGGCATTTTCGATATGACATCTAAGTACCGAGTTGGAAGTTTTGCACAAAACGTCCAAAATCCGAATAGGAAAGAAGGTCATTTTCAAAAAAGAAAAACATCTATCTTTTTTTTTCCCCAAAAAAATACTGTTTCGAAAAGGTTGTGTGCTTGTATGGTTTTTTTTTTGAAAAAAAAAAAAAAAAAAAAGTCCAAGTGAAAAAGCCATTGGGATGTAGGAGGGGCCAGTATTTTAGTAGACTGGTCCCACAGACATCCCAGGAGAGCATGAGGCACCCTAGGAGGCATTAAAGTGGACTTCATTTAAATACACCCAGGTACACACCTCGCCATTGCTCCCTTATCTTGTCTTCTGAGCCCCCCAAAACCTACTACCCCCAACTGCTCGCCACTACAATAGCCCTTATGGGTGAAGGGGCACCTATATGTGGGTACAGTGGGTTTCTGGTGAGTTTTGGAGGGCTCACAGTTTCCACCACAAGTGTAACAGGTAGGGGGAGGGATGGGTCTGGGTCCACCTGTCTGCAGTGCACTGCACTGCACCCACCACTAGTCTACTCAGGGACCTGCATGCTGCTTTAATGGACCGGAGTATTACATCTGAGGCTAGCATAGAGGCTGGTAAGTAATGTTTTTAATCACATTTTATGGGGTGGGAGGGGGTGGGTCAATGACCACTGGGGAAGTAAGGGGGAGGTCACTCCTGATTCCCTCCAGTGGTCATATGGTCATTAGGGCACTTTTTTGTGCCTTATTCGTTCTAAAACACAGGCCTAGCTCAAAATGTCTTAGTTTTAGTCCTGGTCAGTTCTGTTTTGTCCCATTATGGCTAGGAAAACGTCCAAGTTTTAGAACACCCAATCCCGCCCTTAACACGCCCCCTTGACATTTGGATGCATTGCAGAAGAATAGTTTAGAAAAACGTCTGAAAAATAGTTTTTGAAAATACTGATTTGGCCGTTTTTGCGAGAAAATGTTCAAATGCTGTTTTTATGCCACTTTTTAGACGTTTTTCTCTTTAAAAAATGAATATGTTTTCATCTTGTGTTACGGGGCGCCTAAATGGAAGTGCCCCGTTTGTACAATTTATCCCCAGAATGCCTTAAATCCTGACACCAGCGCAGGGGGCGTAGCCAGATCTCGGCGGCAAGGGGGGTCCAGAGCCCGAGGTGAGGGGGCACAGTTTAGCCCGCCTCTCCCAGCCGCCGACCCCTCCCAGCCACTTCGACCCTCCCCTGCCACCGCTGACCCTACCCCATCGCCGCCACCGCCTGGTACCTTTTGCTGGCGGGGGTCCCCAACCCCCACCAGTCAAAGTCTTCTTCAGTGCCGGTGTCCAGCGCCTTCGCTGATCTGTTTCTGTGAGTCCTGACTCCTGATGTCCTGTGTGCACAGATTTAGCCCGGGCCCCCTCTACTTTTGACCCGCCCCCCCCCCCCCCCCGATGAGCGACCCTCCCCTGCCACTTTTGATCCGCCCTCCCACAGGACGTCAGGAGTCAGGACTCACAGGAACAGATCAGCGAAGGCGCTGGAGACCGGCACTGAAGAACACTTGGCTGCAGGGGGTTGGGGACCCCTGCCAGCAAAGGTACCTGGTGGTGGCGGGGGAAGGTCGGCAGTGGGAGGGGGGAAAAGTGGCAGGGGAGGGTCGGCGGCGGGTGGTCAAAAGTAGAGGGGGCCAGGGCTAAATCTGTGGGGGCCCATGCCCCCGTGGCCCCACCTAGCTACGCCCCCGCACCAGAGTGCTGGGACCCTGGGACACCTTTGCTTAGACTTCAGCTTCTGAATGGGACGCAGGGTTTCTGTGAGGATCTTTAGCAAAAGAAGTTTCTGAAGAAGTTACCTTGTGAACGAACTCCCAACACGCTGGCAGATGGCTCCTTTTGGCTGGATTGAAAGGTTGGATCCAGGGCCTCGGCAATGTTTCTGGGTAATGGTTGCCTGAAACGGTTTTACAAGACATTACATTCAGGCTGCTGCCATGTTAATTCTACTTTTTTTTAAAACTGGCTTTTTGCCATGAATTCAGAACAGAAGGACTAGAAGAACAGGAGAGAAAAACAGCCGAAACAGAGAAACAAGAGAGGAGCAGAGAGGAAATGCAAAACAGGAAAGGGAAACAGAAGACAAGAGGACATCCATTAACTCATGATAAAGGGGACAGAACTCCACTCATATGAGGAAAGGCTAAAGAGGTTAGGGCTCTCTTCAGCTTGGAAAAGAGACGGCTGAGGGGGAACACGACTGAGGTCTACAAAATCTTGAATAGTGTAGAACAGGTAGAAGTGAATCTATTATTTACTCTTTCAAAAAGTACAAAGACCAGGGGACACTCAGGGGTCTTTTTACAAAGGTGAGCTGAAAAGTGGCCTGCGGTAGTGTGGTGTACGGGTTTTGGGCGCACGCAGAATCATTTTTCAGTGCGCCTGTAAAAAAAGGCCTTTTCGTTCCCCCGAAAATGGACGTGAGGTAAAATCAAAATTGCCATGCGTCCATTTTGGGTGTCTGACCTCACCGCCAGCCATAGACCTAGTGGTAAGGAATCTGCGCGGTAAGGACCGATGCACGTCAGAGGCCACTTGGCGCGCATCCGCTATGCGTGACTGAAAATAAAAATTATTTTTCATACGCGCGTAGCTGACGTGTGCCAAAAATGAAATTACTGCAAGAGCCACGTGGTAGTCGTGCGGTAAGTCCATTTTGCTGCGCGTTGGGCGTGCATAGACGCCTACGCTGCTTAGTAAAAGGGACCCTCAATGAAGTTACATGGAAATACTTTTAAAACAAATAGGAGGAAATAGTTAAGCTCTGGAACTCTTTGCCAGAGGATGTGGTAACAGTGGTTACCATATCTGGGTTAAAAAAAAGGTTTGGACAAGTTCCTGGAGGAAAAGTCCATAGTCTGCCATTGAGATTTATTTATTTGTAGCATTTGTATCCCACAGAGATAGACATGGGGAAGCCACCGCTTGCCCTGGGATTGGTAGCATAGAATGTTGCTACTATTTGGGTTTCTGCCGGGTAATTGTGACCTGAATTGGCCATTGTTGGAAACAGGATACTGGGTTAGATGGTTTGACCCAGTATGGCTATTCTTATGTTCTTATATAACATTGTAAACTAAAAATCTTTTCTAGTCACATACCAGGGGAGACCCAGCTCCCAAACTGAAATGCACATTTCATATGAGGTCCACCAGAAACACCCACTGAGTGGAGGGTTCAAGGAGTGTATTGTTCCTAAATTAAGGACAGTGCTGGTTATTGTGTCTGTTTGTAGATGTGGCTATTTAGATTATCACAGTTAGACATGAGGAAAGTGGATGCAGGAGGGAGCAAACATGGCTCGTGTATTCTCACCTACTTAAGAAGGAGGGGGAAAAGACTGTTCCGTATAAGGAGAAATCTTGCTGTAGCTAACAAGTGGGATGTATCTTCCATAATGCACAAACAAAATAGAGCAAAACCACATACATATATTGCTCAACATAGTAGATAGTAGATGATTGCAGATAAAGAACGGTACGGTCCATCCAGTCTGCCCAACAAGATAAACTCATTGTATGAGCTTCTTTATATGTATACCTGACCTTGATTTGTCCTTCGGCACCGAGAATGAGGAGACTTCCAAATGACCAAGGCACTCAAGAAGTAAGGGCGTTAAAGAGTTTATTTGCCAAAATATGCTGACACAAAGACCCAACACGGGTCATGTTTCAGCTAAAAAGTCTTCATCAGGGGTCGTAAAAGTGCAAATCAATCAGCGTCACAGAATCATAAAACATGTGGAACTTGACGTGATGATACTACTGCACGGCATAACAACCAGTCGTCTATGTGAAGCTGATTGATCTGCACTTTTACGACCCCAGATGAAGGCTTTTTTAGCTGAAACACGGCCCATGTTGGGTCTTTGTGTCAGCATATTTTGGCCAATAAACTCTTTGACGCCCTTACTTCTTGTTTGCCTTGGTCATTTGGAACTCTCCTCACTCTCACCGTCACTGGTGCCGCTTGACTTCTTTGCGGGAACTGTGAGGACCCCCGTCTTGTTTGCCTCGATTTGTCCTTGCCATTTTCAGGTCACAGACCATAGAAGTCTGCCCAGCACTAGCTTTGCTTCCCAATTACTGGTGTTGCCACCCAATCTCCGCTAACTTTCTGTGGATCCGTTCCTTCTGAACAGGATTCCTTTGTGTTTATCCCATGCATTTTTGAATTCCGTTACCGTTTTATCTCCACCACCTCCCGCGGGAGCGCATTCCAAGCATCCACTACCCTCGCCATGAAAAAAATACTTCCTGACATTTCTCTTGAGTCTGCCCGTAATAAATAATGAGCCAAATAAGAAAACAAAAAGAGTTAGTGCATGCACAAAGTCTTCAGGACTGAATAAAAATCACGTCTTAAAAGTTTAGAACATGGATATATGTGAAAAAAATCTTGACTGATAGAACATTTCCAGGATCTAAACTTTTAAGACTTATGGGGTCCCTTCTACTAAGGCGCGCTCATGTTTTAAGTGTGCGCTAAACGTTAGAGACTCCAATGCATTCCTATAGGCATAAGTACATAAGTAATGCCATACTGGGAAAAGACCAAGGGTCCATCGAGCCCAGCATCCTGTCCACGACAGCGGCCAATCCAGGCCAAGGGCACCTGGCGAGCTTCCCAAACGTACAAACATTCTATACTTGTTATTCCTGGAATTGTGGATTTTTCCCAAGTCCATTTAGTAGTGGTTTATGGACTTGTCCTTTAGGAAACCGTCCAACCCCTTTTTAAACTCTGCTAAGCTAACCGCCTTCACCACGTTCTCCGGCAACGAATTCCAGAGTTTAATTACACGTTGGGTGAAGAAAGATTTTCTCCGATTTGTTTTAAATTTACTACACTGTAGTTTCATCGCATGCCCCCTAGTCCTAGTATTTTTGGAAAGCGTGAACAGACGCTTCACACCCACCTGTTCCACTCCACTCATTATTTTATATACCTCTATCATGTCTCCCCTCAGCCGTCTCTTCTCCAAGCTGAATAGCCCTAGCCTCCTTAGTCTTTCTTCATAGGGAAGTCGTCCCATCCCCGCTATCATTTTAGTCGCCCTTCGCTGCACCTTTTCCAATTCCACTATATCTTTCTTGAGATGCGGCGACCAGAATTGAACACAATACTCAAGGTGCAGTCACACCATGGAGCGATACAATGGCATTATAACATCCTCACACCTGTTTTCCATACCTTTCCTAATAATACCCAACATTCTATTCGCTTTCTTAGCCGCAGCAGCACACTGAGCAGAAGGTTTCAGTGTGTTATCGACGACGACACCCAGATCCCTTTCTTGGTCCGTAACTCCTAACGTGGAACCTTGCATGACGTAGCTATAATTCGGGTTCTTTTTTCCCACATGCATCACCTTGCACTTGCTCACATTAAACATCATCTGCCATTTAGCCGCCCAGTCTCCCAGTCTCGTAAGGTCCTCTTGTAATTTTCACAATCCTGTCGCGATTTAACAACTTTGAATAACTTTGTGTCATCAGCAAATTTAATTACCTCTCTAATGTTTAGCGTGCCCACAATTTTAGTGCGCACTAAAAACGTGAGCGCGCCTTAGTAAAAGGGGGACATGATTTTTATCCAGTATTCAATACTTTATGCATGTACTAACTCTTTTTGTTTTCATTATTTATTGCGACCGGTTTGATCATTGCATTTGGTTTAATCATTTTGAACAGTGTAGCCCCCGACGCAGTCTCTTGGAAGGCGAAACGCAGCCACATCGGGCATCTTGAACAATAAATATCTGTTTTTTTTTTCAACAGAGTGGTCTGCTCTATTCTGTTTGTGGTCTGTTCACATGCAGATCAACATCTCTTGGCTGTTGTATTCCTCCTCAATGCACGTAGGATATAACTGGATAGTTGTCTTTTTCTGCCATCAAAAAGGTTACTACGCTATATCCTATGGTACAGGATAAAAGTGAAGGTTTAAAAGATATTTCCGCAATATTGGAGCAGTCCCTAGAGGATGTGACAGAAAGGGCCACTCTTCTTGTGGTCTTTGTGTTTGAACAAGATTTGAACTCCATACTACGATTATATTTTCGAAACGCAAAAACTCCTTTTGGTGGAGCAAAGATATTGATGTTCCCAGACGTAACTAAACAAACGCAACAACGGAGGAAAGAATTTTTGAACTTAAAATCAAAGACTTTAGAGCTGGGAGGATCCTTTTTGTTAGTATACCCCTGTAAATGTATAGTGAAAATAGGGATGGTCAAACATGTTTTCTTTGTACTGGAGCAGCTCAAGTTTTTTCTGGATGCTAAACGTTAGATAGAATAAATAGAGACATGCACTTGTCAAGTTTGGACATAAGTTTTTTTTTTTTTTCCCCCTCTGAAATCTTCCCTAAATTGAGTACGCCCCGCACCAGTTGTGGTCTAAGGAAGCTAACCTTAAATGGATTAAACCTATGTATATGTATATAACAACAATGTTTTGTATATGGAGCTGTGTTTCTGTAGCAAGATTATTCTTGTGGATGTAGTTTATTTTGTTTAAATGATAAATCAATAAACAAATTTAAATATTAAAAAAAAAAAATGTTACTACGCGTGACTACAGAGATAGGACTTCTTTTTTGTTGACATAAGTTTTACAAGTAAAAGAGAACAGTTCCTCATGGACAATAATAATCTAATGAAAGAGGAACCAGCTGGTATAGTTCTATGCATATCACACAAATTATAACGCATTTTTTACCAGTAGGAAACCAAGATATGCACGGAACCCAAAGCCATTAAACAACGATTTCACTGTGTTGTGCAGACCATTAAAACTCAAGATTATAGGAACATAAGGAAAATCCCTGAATATCTGATGAAGCAAACATTTTATAACTTCTGCTAATTATTTTCTGTAAAGACTAACTTGTTTGCATGGTATTAGGGAAACAGGATGTGAATCAGAATTTGTGTCGGATGGTAAATGGCTTTCTGCCTGGTCTTTAATGGGGCCTGTCTTGCTTGGGGACAGGATCTCTCCCTCTAAACCACAGTAAGACTCCCCCCCCCCCCTTGAGCAGAGGTTCAATATTTGAGGAGGGGCTTTGTCTGCAGTCTCCAAGCCAAACCCTGCAACACTGCCCTTGAAGTACAAGATTGACTCTCAGGGTTTCACAGGAACGTAGGAACATTAGAATAGCAATATTGGGTCAGACCAATGGTCCATCTAGCCCAGTATCCTGTTTACCAAACAGTGGCCAATCTAGGTCACAAGTACCTGGCAGAAACACAAATAGTAGCTTCATTCCATGCTACCAATCCACGGGCAAGCGGTTGCTTCCCCCATGTCCATCTCAATCACAGGCTATGGACATTTCCTCCAGGAACCTGTCCAAACCTTTTTTAAAACCCACGTACACTAACTGCTGTTACCACATCCTCTGGCAGTGAGTTCCAGAGCTTAGCTATTCTTTGAGTGAGGAAATAGCGAGACCTCCAAAACCCACCACATACCCACTGTACCCACATCTAGGTGCCCCCCTTCACCCATAAGGGCTATGGTAATGGTGTACAGTTGTGGGTAGTGGGTTTTGGGGGCTCAGCACATAAGGTAAGGGAGCTATGTTCCTGGGAGCAATTTATGAAGTCCACTGCATTGCCCACTAGGGTGCCCGGTTGGTGTCTTGGCATGTCAGGGGGACCAGTGCACTACAAATGCTGGCTCCGCCCATGACCAAATGGCTTGCATTTGGTCGTTTCTGAGATGGACATCCTTGGTTTCCATTATCGCCGAAAATCAGAAACGACCAAGTCTAGGGACGACCATCTCTAAGGACGACCAAATTTCAGGATTTGGGCATCCCTGACTGTATTATCGAAATGAAATATGGACGTCCATCTTGTTTCAAAAATACGGTTTCCCTGCCCCTGGATGGGGATGTTTTGCGAGGACATCCAAATCGAAACGAGGATGTCCCTTTCGATTATGCCTCTCAAAGTCAGCCACTGAAAAGAACCATGGCTTTCAGTTTCCGTTTTCATTAGCTGCAGTCCAGGTGTGCAGAGGCTATTTTGCTTGGAAGTAAAATATGTTTTTTCATTATTTAAATGATATTCTGACTTGGATACTGTGGCTTTAGCAGAGGGATACAGAGTAGAAGCAGCCCTCACTGGTTCACAGTCACACAACTAAATTTGAGTTTTCGGTTTTAGTTTCGGCTGAAAGCTTTCAGGTAGTTTCAGTGGCAGTTTCAGTTTTGGCTGAAACTGAAAAAAAAGCAGTTTCGGTCGGCCTCTATCCCAGTGGCGTAGCCAAGGGTGGGCCCTGGCCCACCCACTTTGTGTTCAGGCCCACCCATTAGCAGTACACCTATGATGTGGCTGGCAGGGATCCCCAAGCCCCACCAGCCGAAAACTCCCAACAACTGTCCTTCTTGCATACCGTGTAAATAGCAGATCTTTGCCTGCAGCAAGCAGAGACTAATACATACTGCTCGCACTGGCCCCACAACCTTCCCTCTGATGTATTCCCGCCTATGCAGAAACAGGAAGTTGCATCAGGGAAGGCTGTGGGGCCAACATGAGCAGTGTGTATTAGCTGCTGCTTGCTGCTGGTGAAAATCTGCTATTTAAATGGTATGCGGGGGGAGGGGGGATGTTTGAGAGACCCTATGGCATGTAGGCGAGAGAGGAAGAGACCAAATCACTTATGGGACAGGGAGGTTCTTCTGCCCACCCATCTCGGGCCCAGGCCCACCCAAAATTGGGTGACTGGCTATGCCCCTGCTCTATCCCACTGCAACGCCTTGTGATCTTGGGCAAATCCAAAAACCCTCCATTGCCTTAAGTACAAATTTGGATTGTAAGCCCTGCAGGGATAGGAAAAGACCTATTTTACCTGAATGTAACTGACCTTGAGCTACTACTGACAGTCTGTGCTTAGTGACTCAGCCTCTGCCGGTAACCCTGTATTTTATGAAACAAATTGTAACAGCCAGTAAGGATTGTAAAAGCACATCTGTTCTGCTCAGTTTGCTTCATGGTACAGGGCTGCCCATTCCAGCTGCTCTGTCTGGTCCTTCCAGTCTTCAACGCAAAGAAATCTGTGTGGGGCCCTTTTATTAAGCCGCGTAGACGCCTACGCGCGTTCTACATGAGTCAATTTTGAACTACCACCCGGCTACCGTGTGGCCCGGATGGTAATTTCATTTTATACACGTGTCCACTAAGCACGCCGGTAACCGGTATTGTACGCATGTAGACCATTACCGCCCGGTTAACGCGTGAGACCTTACCGCTAGGCCAATGGGTGGTGGTCAGGTCTCAGGCCCAAAATGGACACGTGTCAATTTTGATTTTGCCGCACGTCCATTTTCGGTCCAGTACACCAGCACAGGACCCCTGGGTTTGTAGCGTTTGGATTTAACTCATGCCTAAATCCGAACTCTATAAGCACAGAGAATCCACAGCTGTGACTACCTGGAATGGGCGGCCCTGTACACCAGGAAGCAAACTGGCCATAACAGATTTATTTATTTATTTGTTACATTTGTATCCCACGTTTTCCCACCTATTTGTAGGCTCAGTGTGGCTTACATAGTACCGGAGAGGTGTTTGCAGACTCCGGTGTAAACAAATACAGGGTGATGTTGTGGTAAGATAAGGTTCATGTGGCACAGCCACATTAGGGAATCGTACAGCGGAAGAGTTGTGTTATGTCCATTACATACTTTAGTTTTGTTGTGCTGTCGAGATTAGGCATTTAAGTTGGATCAGAAGCGTATGCCTTTTTAAACAGATTGGTTTTTAGTGTTTTCCGGAAGTTTAGGTGGTCGTACGTCGTTTTCAAGGCTTTTGGTAATGCGTTCCATAGTTGTGTGCTTATGTAGGAGAAACTGGATGCGTAGGTTGATTTGTATTTAAGACCTTTGCAGCTTGGGTACTGCGGATTTAGATATGTTCGTGTTGATTCGGATGTGTTTCTAGTTGGTAAGTCGATCAAGTCTGTCATGTATCCCGGGGCTTCACCGTAGATAACTATTGTCAACCAGGGTACAGATTTTGAAAGCAACACGTTCTTTGATTGGGAGCCAGTGTAGTTTTTTGCGGAGGGGTTTTGCGCTTTCGAATCGCGTTTTTCCAAACATAAGCCTAGCTGCCGTGTTTTGAGCAGTTTGGAGTTTCTTTAAGGTTTGTTCTTTGCATCTCACATAAATTCCATTGCAGTAGTCTACGTGGCTTAATACCATTGATTGTATCAGGTTTCGAAATGTTTCCCTCGGGAAGAATTGTTTCACGCGTTTGAGTTTCCACATTGAGTGGAACATTTTCTTCGTCATGGATTTAGCTTGGCTCTCCGGTGTTAAGTTGCGGTCCAATGTAACTCCGAGGATTTTCAGGCCCTTACTGGCTGTCACAATTTGTTTCAGCATTCAGACAAGTTACCAAATATATTCTGAAGGGGGGCAGACTGAAGAAAAATGTCAGGAAGTATTTTTTTCACGGAAAGAGTAGTGGATGCTTGGAATGCCCTCCCCCGGGAGGTGGTGGAAATGAAAACGGTAACAGAATTCAAACACGCGTGGGACAAACATAAAGGAATCCTGTTCAGAAGGAATGGATCCTCAGGAGCTTAGCCGAGATTGGGTGGCAGAGCCGGTGGCGGGAGGCGGGGATAGTGCTGGGCAGACTTATACGGTCTGTGCCAGAGCCGGTGGTGGGAAGCGGGGCTGGTGGTTGGGAGGCGGGGATAGTGCTGAGCAGACTTATACGGTCTGGGCCAGAACCGGTGGTGGGAGGCGGGGCTGGTGGTTGGGAGGCGGGGATAGTGCTGGGCAGACTTATACAGTCTGTGCCAGAGCCGGTGGTGGGAGGAGGGGCTGGTGGTTGGGAGGCGGGGATAGTGCTGGGCAGACTTATACAGTCTGTGCCAGAGCTGGTGGTGGGAGGCGGGGCTGGTGGTTGGGAGGCGGGGATAGTGCTGGGCAGACTTATACGGTCTGTACCCTGAATAAGGACATGTACAAATCAAAGTAGGGTATACACAAAAGTAGCACATATGAGTTTATCTTGATGGGCAGACTGGATGGACCGTGCAGGTCTTTTCCTGCCGTCATCTACTATGAATGAGATCCAAAGGAAAGAAGAGCTGAACATGAAAACCACAGAGCAGCAGTAGAAAGAGAAGTGCCATTTCTATTTTACAGTGCGGTCTCTGGGCCAGGGTCATTAAATACAAGGTTTCCGGCAGAGGTGGAATCACTAAGTCTATAATGAGGAATCAGTGTAAAATCTATTCCTGGGCACGCAGAGAACAAGAGCACGTCTGTAAGACTATGCTTGCATTTAGGATGGAGTTTAAAAAAAGGAACTAGCCAAAACCCTGACCCAATCAACCCCTGACGTACTGAAGCTATTTGGTCAACCTCTTACTGGGAAATACAGTAACACGTATCACTTTTGTAACCAGAGTAATTTTACAGTGTATTTTAAGAGACTTTGAAATCAACCTCCCCCCCTCCCCACCACCACACATACAAGAAAGCAGAAAAGGATTCTGCTGTTGGTGAGTTGCAGGTTTATTATCTTGCTGAAAGTGTTACAACTTGAAGCTTGCATTTTCAGGGGTCCTTTTTCTAAGTGGAGGAGTGGCCTAGTGGTTAGGGTGGTGGACTTTGGTCCTGGGGAACTGAGCAACTGAGTTTGATTCCCACTTCAGGCACAGGCAGCTCCTTGTGACTTTGGGCAAGTCACTTAACCCTCCATTGCCCCATGTAAGCCGCATTGAGCCTGCCATGAGTGGGAAAGTGCACGGGGCACAAATGTAACAAAAATAAAATAGATACTATTGGAGATTCTACATGGAATGTTGCCATTCCACTAGCAACATTCCATGTAGAAGGCTGCGCAGGCTTCTGTTTCTGTGAGTCTGACGTCCTGCATGTACGTGCAGGACGTCAGACTCACAGAAGCAGAAGCCTGCGCGGCCACATTGGTGATCTGCAAGGGCCGACTTCTAGTGGAATAGCAACTTCATGTAGAATCTCAAATAGTAGCAACAGTGGAGGAGAGGCCTAGTGGTTAGGGTGGTGGACTTTGGTCCTGGGGAACTGAGTTCAATTCCCACTTCAGGCACAGGCAGCTCCTTGTGACTCTGGGCAAGTCACTTAACCCTCCATTGCCCCATGTAAGCCGCATTGAGCCTGCCATGAGTGGGAAAGTGCACGGGGCACAAATGTAACAAAACAAGGTGTGCTGAAAAATGGCCTGCGGTAGTGAAGGCGTGGGTTTTGGCCGCGGGCAGGATCATTTTTCAGCGCACCTGTAAAAAATGCCTTTGGGGGGGGGGGGGGGGGGGGGGGGGCGGGGGGGAAATGAACATGTGGCAAAATGAAAATTGGCGCGCGTCCATTTGGGGTCTGAGACCTTACCGCCAGCCATTGACTTAGCGGTAAAGTCTCACGCGTTAACCAGGCGGTAACAGCCAACGCACATCAGAATGCCAATTACCACCCACGCGCCAGAAAATAAAAATATTTTCTGACGCGCGTATTGGACGAGCGTCAAAACTGAAATTACCACCCGGGCCACGCGGTAGCCGGGTGTTAACTCAGAATTGACATGCGTAAGCGCTTACGCGTCTTAGTAAAAGGACCCCTCAGTTTTGGCACTTTTGGGATACTGGGCTGCCCTACAAATCCTATCCTTTCCCATCTGTGTCTTATATACTGCTCAATATTCCATAATTGAACTCATAATGGTTTACATATTTTAAAAAACTCTTCATACAGAGAAAAAATTACAAATTAATACAGCCATCTATTCAACATATCAGATACCTCATATAAAAGTTTAGAAACCAAAACATCTGAAGGAATAATTAATACTCACACAAATAAGTCTTTAAAAATGAAAATACGACAACACTTGTTTACTATCTCTAGGTAATGAGTTCCAAAGCCGCCCTCCTTGGACTGAAAATAAACTTTCATGAACAGACACAAATTTTTAACTGAAGGATCACCCAAGCACAGTGTTCTAGAAAAGCAGAGACTGCAACTCTGACAGGATATTACCAACAGTTCCCCCAAAACCTCAGAGTTTAAACCCTATAAAGATTTATAGATCAGATAATAATTTTAAACTGAATAGGCTTTTGAACAGTCAACCAGTGAAGATTTTTCAATATAGGGGAAACCCTATCAAAATTTACACAAACCAAAAATTAATCTCGCAGCTGTATTCTGTAATAGCTGTAGGCGTCTCTGCAACTCTGCCCAAAACACGTGTCTACACTACCGCAGGCCATTTTTCAGCGCACCTTCATAAAAGGACCCCTTAGAGCCTTAAAGAGACATTACAAATTCTCACCAAACTGCTTCTCACAGCTATGAACAACAAGGGAGAGACAGAGATCTTAAAAATCGCAGAGTAAAGTCAACATTTGTTCCTGTCTCAGTGTCAATTTTTCCACTTTCCTTCAACATGAAATAACACAGTACCAGAAAGAAGTAGGTGTCCCCTCAACGTGGGCTTCAAGTGTACAGCTCTATTTTTAGAACAAGAATAACCAGATATTACTAAGGCAGTAGTTTGCCTATTTTTGCTGTTGAACCCTTCAAAAACAAGAAAAAAAAATCCACTGCATGAATCGACTGATTATTGCAAACTAGAACTAAGGCCTATGAACACTTATTCGGGTACACTTCAGTTTTTCAGTTTTTATACACGGTCTCAAATGTCCTGGGTCTGAGGTCATTAATCTCTAACCTTATGAAGCTACAATGTAGTAAATTTAAAACGAATCGGAGAAAATGTTTCTTCACTCAACGTGTAATTAAACTCTGGAATTCGTTGCCAGAGAATGTGGTAAAGGCGGTTAGCTTTGCGGAGTTTTAAAAAGGTTTGGACGGCTTCCTAAAGGAAAAGTCCAAAGACCGTTATTAAACAGACTTGGGGAAAATCCACTATTTCTGGGATAAGCAGTATAAAATGTTTTGGGGATCTTGCCGGGTATTTGTGACCTTGATTGGCCACTGTTGGTGCTAAGCTCAACCATAGCAGCCAACTTTTCAAAATTATTGGGGGGTGCTAAGCCCAATGGAAATAACCCCTCCCTGGACACATACAAGGAATTTTCTCAATATTGGGGGTGCTCAAGCACCCACAGAACCGGCTCCTAAATACCACTCGCTGAAAGGGTAGTACCACCGGTCTACTACAGCAGCCCGGCGGTACTTTCCTCCCCCAGTGTGCGCCATTTCTGGAGCTGCAAAAATATTTCAATTTTTGTAGCACCGGTGGGTACCCAGTGTTAATCAGGCTTACCGCCGGGTTAGCGTAGGATCCCATACTCAATGGGTGGCGGTTAGGGTTTCCCCTCCCTAAAATGGCCATGCAGCAAGTGCTTTACTTGCCGCATGGCCATTTCTTAAAAAAACACAAAGAACTGCCTTTTACACACTGCAGAATCTTCTTCAGCGCCGGTCGACTCCGAAGCCTTTGTTGTGTGATCATCTGTTTCTACTACTACTACTACTTATCATGTCTATAGCGCTACAAGGCACTGTTTCTGACGCCTTACGTCCTGCACGGAGCCCCGTGCAGGACGTAAGGCGTAAGAAACAGATGATCACACAACAAAGGCACCGGAGCAGACCGGCGCTGAAGATGACTCTTCGGCTGGTGGGGATTGGGGACCCCCGCCAGCAAACAAGGTACCTGATGCGGCGGTGGGGCAGGGGGCGGGTGGGTGGCGGTGGCGGGGGGGTTGTGGTTGCGGCGGCAGGGGGGGGGGGTCGGCAGCAGGGGGAGGCGGCTAAACAGTGCCCCCCACCTCGGGCTCTGGCCCCCCCTCCTGCCGACGTCTGACTACGCCCCTGCTGCCCATATACCTTCAAAGTGCACAGAAACTTTCAGCACAGAACTTTCCCTGTGAGAACTGACGCAAAGTGGAAACATACCTTCCCTTTGAAAACTGCCTTTGGAAAAAACCAGATTCATTTAAGAAAGTGTACGGTCCACGTATCCCATGGTTAACATAAAAACATGCAACATAAAAATGTCCATGTACTGTTAACATAATAAACCAAAAACAATAACATTAAAAAAAATCAAGAAAAACATAAGAACATGGTCCATCTAGCCCAGTATCCTGTTTCCAACAGCGGCCAAGCCAGGCCACAAGTACCTGGCAGAAACTGAAATCATGGTAACATTCCATGCTACCAATCCCAGGGCAAGCAGTTGCATCCCATATCTGCCTCAATAGCAGACTATGGACTTTTCCTCCAGGAACTTGTCCAAACCTTTTTTAAACCCAGATGAGCTAACCGCTGTTACTACATAACAAGGTCGTAGCCAGGTTTCGCGGTGGGAGGGGGCCAGAGCCTGAGATGGGGGGAGGCACATTTTGGTCTGCCACCCCTCCCCGCCCTGCCACTCCCTACCCACTGCCGTAGCAACACAAATGTACACTATAATCAAAAAAGCCTGAAGGAATAAAAATGCCTGAAGCATCTGCTTTTCTGTGGATGCCTTTTCCATATATAGGTTTGACAATACCAGTTACATGCGTTGATGCCAGACCTGACCTAACCTTGGCTACATTTTGCCCAGGTAACAGCACATTTCATTGATCCCCGCACATACTTTCTCTCAGAGGAAGGGTGGGCAGTTTTCTGTCAGCAAGTTACTCAGCCATGCACATCGACTTAGAGAGAAGACAGATTACTCTTTAGTGATGGCTGTGGGCCTGTTGATTTATGCAGGACTCCATATGCAGTGGCGTAGGAAGGGGGGGGGGCGGGAGGGGCGGTCCGCCCTGGGTGCACGCGCTCGGGGGGTGCCGGCCCCGCTGGTTCCCTGCTCTCTCTGTCCCAGAACAGGTTACTTCCTGTTCCGGGGCAGAGAGAGCAGGGAACCAGCGGGGTCGACACAGCTCCGAGTGACGTGCACTCGGGGCGGATCGGCCCTCCCACAGGTAAGAATGCGGTCCGGGGGAGGGGGGTTGCGCCGCAGAGGGGGGGGTCACACCGTGCTGCACCCGGGGGGGGGGAGGGGTGCCCTCGCTACGGCACTGTCCATATGCTCTTACTTTGTCCTCTCTGCACTTGCTCCCTCTGTGGCAAAGTCTGACCCTTCAGGGATGAGGCCTTCTGTAGGAGTCACCAGGCCCTCAGAGTTCAGCCTTTCTGAATGAGAAGCAGCTAGTTCAGCCTAAAGGAAATAAAAGAGGAACACATTAAATTACTAGCACAAAACCCACAGCCTCTGCTCTCTCGGTCAAAGCAGGTCAAACTTTGCAGTAGGACCGCAAGAAGATAAACATGTTCATCGCTGTTACTTTGCTATCTGGATTCTGCTAAGTACTTGCATAGTTTTCATTGAGCAGACAGTGGCCAGATTTTCAAAGTGAATGCATGCTTGTACATTCACATTGATGATAACCACAGATCATTCGCTGCTCTTTGGCTGTAGAAACTTTCAGGGTAAATTTCCACAGGTATGCCTGAGTGCAAATTCCTCCCCAACAACCACATCCACTGGGTACTCGTGAATTGATATGAACACTGGCTGTACATGTGTAATTCGGATGGACAGTTTTCTAAAGTCAATTCCAGTCAGTAAAGCACTGCAGGGCCGGCTTAACCAGTGGACCAGTGAGGCTGTGGCCCAGGGGCGTAGCTACGTGGGGCCACGGGGGGCATGGGCCCCCACAGATTGTGCCCTGGCCTCCTCTACATTTGACCCCCCCCCCCCCCCCCGCAGCTGCATCAGGTACCTTGTTTGCTGGTGGGGGTCCTCAATCCCCGCCAGCCGAAGAGTCTTCTTCAGCGCCGCTCGACTCCGGCGCCTTCGTTGTGTGATCATCTGTTTCTGACGCCTTACGTCCTGCACCGTGCATGTAGCCCCGTGCAGGACGTAAGGCGTCAGAAACAGATGATCACACAACGAAGGCGCCGGAGTCGAGCGGCACTGAAGAAGACTCTTCGGCTGGTGGGGTTTGGGGACCCCCGCCAGCAAACAAGGTACCTGACGCGGCAGCGGCGCAGGGGGCGGGCGGTAGCGGAGGGGGGGTTGCGGTTGCGGCGGTCCAAGGTGGTGGTGGTGGGGCTAAACAGTACCCCCTACCTCGGGCTCTGGCCTCCCCCTCCCGCCGAGGTCTGGCTATGCCCCTGCTCTGGCCCAAGGCGCCGGTGTTTAAGGATGCCAAAATACCCAGTCTCTGACATCACCTGGTCTACAGATTAAGACTTTTCAACACCCCCTCCCCTCTGTTCGGTCTCTCTCCTTTTCTATCTCTCCCCCACTCTTCCTGCGGGTCCAGCACTGCTCTACCATCACCCCCTGGACCTTCCCTCTGCTCTGTTCCACCTCCTCTGATGCAATTTCCTGTGGGCAGAACATGGCAGAGGGAAGACCCAGGGTGTCCTGCTGTTTCTGTGCGGGCAACCAATGTAAACTTTACAGGCTGCAAGGAAGTGAGAGAGGGGAGGGAGCAGCGCAGGACCTGTGGGGAGGAAGACAGAAAGACTGGACCTGAGGGGGAAGGAGAGATGCCGAACCTTTTGGGGGAAGGGGGATGCCAGAAGCACTACAATGGGGGAAGGGGGCTCCATCAAAGCAACTTGGCTCAGGGTGCTCCCTTGAGCTGGCCCTGAAGCATTGTTTTACCTGTGGAAATGCTTTTGAAAATACTTTTGTTAATTCTAATAAAGGAGAGCTTTAGAACCACCACATAGGGAAGGAGAAGCAAACTTGTCCCCATACACATTGATTTAAAGGGAGACAGACAGTGCGCATACTAAAAATATTCAAGCATAAATCCGATGAGACAACTCCGTTATCTCATTGACTTGATTTGATTTTCATTTTGCAGTCTACCAACTGCCCAATACAATTTACAGTATCAAACACATAAAAACCAGATCAGATAAAATCCCTACACTCCTACCAAACAGGTCTGGCCCCACTATCCCTTACAACGCTCTCAAAAGCTCCGCCCCTTGTAGTGACCAGCCACGCATCTGTACTGGTTTTAAATTTATATTTATTTAATTTCATTCACTAGCTCATAATACATAGAGGGGCATAATTGAACGAAAACGTCTATCTCCATGGGCGTTTATCTCCGAGAACGGGTCCGTGAAGGGGCGGACCGAACCTTATTTAAAAAAAAAATAGACGTCCATGTTTTATTCGACAATTTGTGAGCTGGGCGTTTTTGTTTTTCAGTGATAATGGAAAATGAAAACGCCCAGCTCAAAAACGAATAAATCCAAGGCATTTGTTCGTGAGAGGGGCCAGGAGTCGTAGTGCACTGGTCCCCCTCACATGCCAGGACACCAACCGGGCACCTGGGGGCACTTTTACAAAAACAAAAAAAAAGGTAAAAGAGCTCCCAGGTGCATAGCACCCTTCCCTTGTGTGTTGAGCCCCCCAAATCCCCCTCAAAACCCACTGGCCACAAGTCTACACAATTACTATAGCCCTAAGGGGTGAAGGGGGGCACCTACATGTGGGTACAGTGGGTTTGGGGGGGTTGGCGACTAAGCATTAAGCAACACAATTGTAACAGGTAGGGGGGGATGGGCCTGGGTCCACCTGCCTGAAGTCCACTGCACCCCCTAACAACTGCTCCAGGGACCTGCATACTGCTGCCAGGGAGTTGGGTATGACATTTGAGGGTGAAAATAAAAAGTTGTGAAACATCATTTTTTGTGGTGGGAGGGGGTTAGTGACCACTGGGGGAGTCAGGGGAGGTCATCCCCAATTCCCTCTGGTGGTAATCTGGTCATTTAGGGCACTTTTTGGGGCCTTATTCGTGAAAAAACAGGGTCCAGGAAAAGTGCCCTAAATTCTAGCTACACACGCATACTTTTTTTCCATTATCGGCGAAAGGCGCCCATCTCTCCTTGGCCGATAACCACGCCCCAGTTCCACCTTCGCCACGCCCCTTTCAACTTTGTACGCTTCCGCGATGGAGTGCAGTTGAAAACGTCCAAAATCGGCTTTCCATTATACCGATTTATTCGTTTTTGTGAGATAAACGTCTATCTCCCGATTTGGGTCGAAATCTAGGCGTTTTCCTCTTTCAATTATAAGGTGGCAAGTCTCTGAAAACCTCTCTCTTTAACAAAGCTCACCACGAGAACACATGACCAATTATAACACTATACCTATCCACCTTTACTCAGAAATGTATCTCTCTATTACCGCTTGACCAATTCTTCTTGCCTCCCTTGATTTATTTATAACACCAACTGTAATGTCTACCCTGGCATGGCTATGCCATAACAGGGCTTTGTAAGCCACATTGAGCCTGCAAATAGGTGGGAAAATGTGGGATACAAGTGCAATAAATAAATAATTTTCTTTCACCACCTTTCTCATTCGTCATGTTTTACTATTATTATTATTATTATAGAAATGCTTCCTGCATAAAACTGGACCTCTCCCCATGGCCTCAGCGGACACCCGTCTCTGTGTTCTAACACTTGTAGAGTTGGGAACATCACTGATTACTCAACAAAATGCCAAGGTCCTGAATCAAGGTTGTGGGAGGAACGGTGGTTTCACGTGAAGGCAAAGGTGAGACCTGTCCACAGCTTTTCTTTTCTGCACAGTTTGCAATGTTCTGCAAGAAGATTTGCAAACTAAGGGTTTTGGAAGGCACAGTGCTCCACATGAGCCATGTTTGGAGCAGCATAGATCAATCTTTCTGTATTAGACAGACACAGGTAAGAATAAGAACCAGGTACTTAGAGTCATTTTCAGAACTGAAGTCTCTAGTGGGCTGATGCTCAGAACCAAACACAAGCGCTAGTGCTTTTCAACCCAAAGAGAATGTGGTAAAGGCGATTAGCTTAGCAGGGTTTTAAAAAGGTCTGGACGGCTTCCTAAAGGAAAAGTCCATAGACCATTATTAAATTGACTTGGGGATATAATCCACTGCTTATTTCTGGGATAAGCAGCTTAAAATGTATTGAACTTTTTCAGGCTCTTGCCAGGTATTTGTGGCCTGGATTGGCCACTGTTGGAAACAGGATGCTGGGCTTGATGGACCTTTGGTCTGTCCCAGTGTGGCAATACTTATGTACTTATGATTAGCGCCTGCATTACCATAGAATGCTGAGAGGCTCTGGCATGGGAGACAATGTGCACGCCAAAGATTAGTGCAAACAGATGTTAATGAGATCATTTCCTGTTCTCTCCCAATGCCCAGAGAGCAGTGTGCAAAACAAAGCCGTCCTTAGCGCTGAAAACATAAAGCCCGCTCAGAGCAGGCTTTAGGGTTTATGACGAGAGGATTTCTCATGATTCTCTCTTTAAAATATGCCCGTCTTTTTTAAATTTGGAAGCAGAGGAAGCCTGAAAATGCTGATAGTGAAAGACGAAATGCGTGCAAGTCCAAGCAAACCCAAAAGTGAAAGCACACATTGACGCCTGTTCCCTGCGTTTAAATATGAGCCTTCATAGGAAACAAAAAAAAAACTGAAACGCTTATATTTAAAGGTGCAGAAAACAGACGACGACGTGTGCTTCATTTTTGGGTTTGCCAGGTGCAAGCGCACAAGAGCTGAACTTACCGCGAAACTCTTCTGCGCACAGGCCACGCACGTTCCCTCCCTTTGCTTTTGCTTTTACAGCGCGCATATAATTCGAATACCATTTCCTTTGAGTACTGACGAGCTACGTTTCCGCGCTGTTCCAACGGTACGGTTTCTGCGCTGTTGGCTTACCGCGGGAGTTCTGAGCATCGGGCCCATTGGCGAGTTCACATCACTTGATGGGACAATTAGTTTTCACCAGTATGTTTTTTTCTGTCGAAAAAGGTGCCGGTACTTAAATGCCTGTCCACCCTTTAGGGGTGGAGTGATCACTGAGGGACCCATCCCACAATAGCCAGGCCCCCTCTGCAACCAGTCACAGAATCTATGACAAAGGCAGAATTGGGTCAAATTTAGTAGACAACAGAAAAGGTGCCGGTACTCAGTACCCCCAAGTACCCCCTCAAAAAAAACCCTGGTTTTCACCCTCTCTTTTCGTGCCTTCCACCTACCTACCACGCACAACCCACACACGTTACAGCTCAGACTTTGAACGTAACTGCAGCAGCTTTGGAGGCTGTTTCAGACACAGTAAAGTAAGTTTCCCAAAACTGTGGCTTGTTTCATCTCACTCACTGTTGGTTAGTAAATCTTTCCTTCACGGGGAGGTGGTGGTGGTTAGGGGGGGACCCAGAAGACTTTGTTCTGTCAGCCCAACAGTTGGTTTATCATAGTTCTAACTACAGAGTGGAGGAGTGGCCTAGTGGTTAGGGTGGTGGACTTTGGTCCTGGGAAACTGGTTCGATTCCCACTTCAGGCACAGGCAGCTCCTTGTGACTCTGGGCAAGTCACTTAACCCTCCATTGCCCCATGTAAGCCGCATCGAGCCTGCCATGAGTGGGAAATCGCAGGGTACAAATGTAACAAAAATAAAATAGATACTATTGGAGATTCTACATGGAATGTTGCTACTATTGGACATTCTACATGGAATGTTGCTACTATTGGAGATTCTACATGGAATGTTGCTACTGTTGGAGATTCTACATGGAATGTTGCTATTCCACTAGCAACATTCCATGTAGAAGGCTACGCAGGCTTCTGTTTCTGTGCAGGACGTCAGACTCACAGAAGCAGAAGCCTGCGTGGCCACATTGGTGATCTGCAAGGGCCAACTTCTACATGGAATGTTGCTAGTGGAATAGCAACATTAACATTCCATGTAGAATCTCAAATAGCAACAGTGGAGGAGTGGCCTAGTGGTTAGGGTGGTGGACTTTGGTCCTGGGAAACTGGTTCGATTCCCACTTCAGGCACAGGCAGCTCCTTGTGACTCTGGGCAAGTCACTTAACCGTCCATTGCCCCATGTAAGTCGCATTGAGCCTGCCATGAGTGGGAAAGCGCAGGGTACAAATGTAACAAAAATAAAATAGATACTATTGGAGATTCTACATGGAATGTTGCTATTCCACTAGCAACATTCCATGTAGAAGGCTGCACAGGCTTCTGTTTCTGTGAGTCTGAACGTCAGACTCACAGAAGCAGAAGCCTGCGCGGCCACATTGGTGATCTGCAAGGGCCGACTTCTACATGGAATGTTGCTAGTGGAATAGCAACATTCCATGTAGAATCTCAAATAGTAGCAACAGTGGAGGAGTGGCCTAGTGGTTAGGGTGGTGGACTTTGGTCCTGAGGAACTGAGTTCGATTCCCACTTCAGGCACAGGCAGCTCCTTGTGACTCTGGGCAAGTCACTTAACCCTCCATTGCCCCAGGTACAAATAAGTACCTGTATATAATATGTAAGCTGCATTGAGCCTGCCATGAGTGGGAAAGAGCGGGGTACAAATGTAATAAAAAAAGATTATAACACGCACAGTGCCAGGGTTTGCAAGTTACAGTTTTGAAACTCAATTACCAATTCCACCCCCCCTCATCAAAACACACATCCTAATTGTACACAGGATCATGAATACTTGGGTTCTCTAGCAAAAAATGGGTCAGATTTGTATTCTTTTCAACAGGGCCGCCAAGAGACAAAGCTGGACCCGGGGCAAACAATGTAGGGAGCCCACTGCCACTGTGCCCCCCCCCCTCCAACTTGCATGGAGTTATTGAATGGCAGGCAGCAGTGATCGAGAGAGACTGCTCTGCTGGCCATGGGTCCTTCTTCCTGCTGCGTCCTGCTGCCTACATAAGTACATAAGTAGTGCCATACTGGGAAAGACCAAAGGTCCATCTAGCCCAGCATCCTGTCACCGACAGTGGCCAATCCAGGTCAAGGGCACCTGGCACGCTCCCCAAACGTAAAAACATTCCAGACAAGTTATACCTAAAAATGAGGAATTTTTCCAGTCCATTTAATAGCGGTCTATGGACTTGTCCTTTAGGAATCTATCTAACCCCTTTTTAAACTCCGTCAAGCTAACCGCCCGTACCACGTTCTCCGGCAACGAATTCCAGAGTCTAATTACACGTTGGGTGAAGAAAAATTTTCTCCGATTCGTTTTAAATTTACCACACTGTAGCTTCAACTCATGCCCTCTAGTCCTAGTATTTTTGGATAGCGTGAACAGTCGCTTCACATCCACCCGATCCATTCCACTCATTATTTTATACACTTCTATCATATCTCCCCTCAGCCGTCTCTTCTCCAAGCTGAAAAGCCCTAGCCTTCTCAGCCTCTCTTCATAGGAAAGTCGTCCCATCCCCACTATCATTTTCGTCGCCCTTCGCTGTACCTTTTCCAATTCTACTATATCTTTTTTGAGATACGGAGACCAGTACTGAACACAATACTCCAGGTGCGGTCGCACCATGGAGCGATACAACGGCATTATAACATCCGCACACCTGGACTCCATACCCTTCCTAATAACACCCAACATTCTATTCGCTTTCCTAGCCGCAGCAGCACACTGAGCAGAAGGTTTCAGCGTATCATCGACGACGACACCCAGATCCCTTTCTTGATCCGTAACTCCTAACGCGGAACCTTGCAAGACGTAGCTATAATTCGGGTTCCTCTTACCCACATGCATCACTTTGCACTTGTCAACATTGAACTTCATCTGCCACTTGCACGCCCATTCTCCCAGTCTCGCAAGGTCCTCCTGTAATCGTTCACATTCCTCCTGCGACTTGACGACCCTGAATAATTTTGTGTCATCAGCGAATTTAATTACCTCACTAGTTATTCCCATCTCTAGGTCATTTATAAATACATTTATAAATACATTCAAGTCAAGTAAAGAATTGGGGGGGGGGGGAGGGTTGGGAGGAAGGGAAAGACACCGGATCTTATCTGGACTGCCAGTGCCGGGTCCCCCTTGGAGGCTGAACCTAGGGGATTCTTGCCCCCCCCTGCCCCTCCCTCTCGGCAACCCTGCTTTTCCAACCAAAGAAATGTTAAGAGGTTGAAAAACTATCTGTCCAGCCTTCTGTCTGGAGGCAAAATAATTCTAAAAATGGAATTTAATGGGACCAAAGTTGGCATCGAGGAAAAGCCAGTGAAAAGACATATCAGGTTTGAAACTGAGACAGCTCATACCGGGAGTTCTAGAGAAAAAAAGTTATTTGTTTATTTATTTGTTACATTTGTATCCCACATTTTTCCACCTATTTGAAGGCTCAGTGTGGCTTACATAGTACCGTGAGGCGTAAGCCACCTCCGGTGATGAAACAAATACCAAGTGATGTTATGGTTGAATGAGATTCATGTGTTACCGACACATTAGAGAATTGTTGGGAAGAAGACTTATATAGTGTTCATCACGGGCTTTGTTTTCGTTGTGTTGCGGGGTTCAGGCACTTAAGTTGGGTCAGTAGGGTATGCCTTTTCGAACAGGTTGGTCTTTAGTGATTGCTGGAAGTTAAGGTGGTCGTACATCGTTTTCACGGCTTTTGGTAGTGCGTTCCACAGTTGCGTGCTTATAGAGGAGAAGTTGGATGAATAAATTGATTTGTACTTGAGTCCTGCTCTACAATTTCTACTTGCTATATTACTATCATGTTTTATCATTACCATGTTACCCTAGATTCTTCTGTAACATTAATAGTCTAATTTCTAATGCTTTTTCACCATTCTTGATATATTGTAAGCCATTATCATGTTACCCAAGATCCTCTGTAACACAAAATGTCTATCTTCTAATGTAATTCCACCATTCACGAAGTATTGTAAGCCACATTGAGCCTGCAAAGAGGTGGGAAAATGTGGGATACAAATGCAATAAATAAATAAATTTAATGTTTGTGATGATCCGTTTGTGTTTCTGGTTGGTAGGTCTATGAGGTCAGTCATATATCCCGGGGCTTCGCCATAGATAATTTTGTGGACCAGAGTGCAGATTTTGAAAGCAATGTGTTCTTTGATTGGGAGCTAATGCAGTTTTTTCTCGAAGGGGTTTGGCGCTTTCGAATCGCGATTTTCCAAATATAAGCCTGGCTGCTGTGTTTTGAGCGGTTTGAAGTTTCTACAAAAGCAGCCCAGTGGGCTTCCATGGGACAGGCAGTTTCCCAACTTTGATTTACTGTGGCATAGCAGTTAGGGAACTGGCACCTTTCAAACCGCCGAGAGCCAACAGAGATAGACATAAAAACACAAACACACATATAAAAATACATATATGCACAAACCACCAGGCGCACACAGCAACACACCCTACACCAGCAAAAGAGGCACATACACGCACATGCAAAAGTGTTGGTAAGGAAGAGGCAGTTCTGCATGCATCGCCCTTCCCCTGTTGCTAAATCCCTATCCTTGCTGGGCGTCAGTGCGCACAAGAGGAACAAGAAGAAAGAAGACCAGGGGGCAGGCAGCGAACACGGCTACGCCGGAGACCGCGCTGAAGAAGGCTTCGGCTGGCGGGGGTTGGGAACACCACTGCTTGGAGCTCTTTAATAAGTCTTCTATAACATGGGCCCCTAACAGTACTGTTTTGGGTGCCTTAAGAGCGATGCCCAAAAGTCCTGCTTCGCCTCCTGGTGTTAGAGAAACACACCAATACCTGTAGTCATGGGGCAGTAACACCATGAGGTTTAAACTGTAAAATTTATCCTGCTTTGAAATCTGTTGACAGTATAGTGACATCTAATAGTTTGATATATTATCACCTTTGGTTTGATTTTACTATTCTATTCTTTTCAATACAATGGAATGTGTGAATACTGCTCTGTTTAATTTACCCTCCCTTAGGTCTGACACACAAAGGTGACACAGACACACAAAGATATTTGTGCAAAGGGGTTGGAAAGAATTCAATGAGTCATGCTCTGAATGCTTTCTCCATTTGTTAAATTACTACTACTACTTATCATTTCTAAAGCGCTACTAGACGTACGCAGTGCTGTACACTTGAACATGAAGAGACAGTCCCTGCTCGATAGAGCTTACAATCTAATTAGGACAGACAAACAGGACAAATAAGGGATAAGGACAAAGAGTAGCAAGATTCCGGAATCCCAAAGAGTAGCAAGATTCTGTGTGGAACCCCAAAGAGTAGCAAGATTCCAGAATCCCAAACACTACTATTACTTACTACTACTTATCATTTCTAAAGCGCTACTAGACGTACGCAGCACTGTACACGAACTTGAAGAGACAGTCCCTGCTGGACAGAGCTTACAATCTAATCAGGATAGATGAACAGGACAAACAAGAGATAAGGGAATATTAAAGTGAGGATGATAAAATAAGGGTTCTGAACAAGTGAATAAGGGTTAGGAGTTAAAAGCAGCATCAAAAAGGTGGGCTTTTAGCTTAGATTTGGCCAGAGATGTAGCTTGACGTACTGGCTCAGGAAGTCTATTCCAGGCATATGGTGCAGCAAGATAAAAGGAACGGAGTCTGGAGTTAGCGGTGGAGGAGAAGGGTGCAGATTAAGAGAGATTTACCGGGGACGAATGTAGGGATAGATGAGAGTGGAGAGGTACTGAGGAGCTGCAGAGTGAATGCACTTCTAGGTCAATAAGAGGAGTTTGAACTGTATGCGGAAACGGATAGGAAGCCAGTGAAGTGACTTGAGGAGAGGGCTAATATGAGCATAATATTAGTCATGCAGTAGAATTTTGAACAGATTGAAGAGGAGAGAGATGGCTAAGTGGGAGACCTGTGAGAAGCAAGTTGCAATAGTCTAAGCGAGAGGTGATAAGAGTGCGGATGAGGGTTCTGGTAGTGTGCTTTCTCCACTTGTTAAATCAGTCAGAAATAAAAAGGCATTGACAACTGTTAACATATGGATTAACTGCCATCCGTGCAGTCACTCCAAATCTAATTATCAGAGAACAGGACCATAGAGTGATGGCTTCAGGGGCAAATTTCAAAGAGATTTTCATGGTGAAATGGCAGCGTATCCACGGGAAAAATACTTTTGAAAATTGCCTCCTTTCCAAGGTCATCACAATGGTCTGTGCCAGGTTGTGGGGGAGGGGGGGGGTTAAGAAGACCTATGAAGTACGTGCACTAATTTCATTTTGCAACCCCCACTCTGTTCTTTATTGGTCGAAGGAAGATTTTAGCACATTTACATCTTTTTTCGCTCAGCCGGTCGTCAGCGGAATTTTTAAGGGAAACTCCATAGCTTACAGTCCTGCAGGTACATTTTGAAAACCAGGCCTCTTTAAGTGTTTGTGTTCCCTTAGTAAGGAAAAGAACACAGTTAGGTAAATGTACCAGAGAACTAGCCCTGCATGTTCTCCACAAAGCAAACAGCCCTGTCCGTAGTGTTCTTTAAGAATAATTTGGGGATGGACGCTACAATTTATTTTCCAAGGCTCTTCCGTGAGTGTTAATCAGGGCACTTGTAATGTTCTCTCTTTCATTTTACTGATCTGAACACATAATCGATCAGCAGCCAGATGCAGGGAAGCCACTAACTTGGTTTTCAAGCAAAGTACTCACTCACTGGACAGCGAATGGAAAAAAAAGTTCAGTCGCTGATAATTTGATCACTTTTCCACTGATAACATGGAGGTCGAATTCAATTTCCCACTTATACTCCTTTTAACAAATGCATTTTGCTTGAGAGTGGAATACAACGATGATGAATATATAGAAACAGAGAAAACGACAGCAGATAAAGACCACATGGCATATCAAGTCTGCCCATCAATATCACCTACTCAGTGCCGTAGCGAGGGTGCCTGACACCCGGGGCGGGTCGCCGCTGCGCACCCTCCCCCGGGTGCAGGGCACGGCCCCCCCCCCAAAACGCACCCTACCTTGCAGCGGGGGGCAGGCGGGAGGGCCGATCCGCCCCCAGTGCACGTCACTGGGAGCTGCGTCGGCTCTGCTGCTTCCCTGCTTTCTCTGTTCCGGAACAGGAAGTAACCTGTTCCGGGGCAGAAAGAGCAGGGAACCAGTGAGCCAACACCCCCCCCCCCCCCCCGGCGCGTGCACCCGGGGCGGACCGCCCCACCGCCCCCCCCCCTTCCTACGCCACTGCACCTACTCTCTCCATTAGAGATCTTATGTGCTTGTCCCAAGTCTACTTGAATTCAGATAAAGTCTCAACCAGGAGGCCATTCCATGCATCCACCACTCTTTCCATAAAGAAGTGTTTCTTTAGATTACTCTAGAATATGTCTCTTTTCACCTTCATCCTATGACCCTCATCCAGAGTTTCTTTTCCGTTGAAAGACTACTACTTAAGAGGAATTTAAATATCTGGAGGAATGGGACTTGATCTATCATAAGAAAATAAGGGAAAGGGAAATGGGACTTGATATACCGCCTTTCTGAGGTTTTTGCAACTACATTCAAAGTGGTTTACATATATTCAGGTACTTATTTTGTACCAGGGGCAATGGAGGGTTAAGTGACTTGCCCAGGGTCACAGGGAGCTGCAGTGGGAATTGAGCCCAGTTCCCAAGGATCAAGGTCCACTGCGCTAACCACTAGGCTACTCCTCCAACCTCCAAGCATAAGCATCACCATACTGGGACAGACTGAAGCAGTGGTGTTCCTAGGGGGGGCGGTGGGTGCGGTCCGCCCCGGGTGCACGCTGCTGGGGGGGGGGTGCCACACGTGCCTGTCCTTCGTTCGTTCCATGCTCCCTCTGCCCCCACCGTCCCGCCTTCAGTACGCCACTGACACTACTCCTCCTGTGCAAAAGCAAACATTGGCCCAGGGAGTGACAACCCCTTGAGTTGACCTTGGCCAACTCCATCTGGAGTTCCGTTTCCTCCGAGATATTTTCCTTCCTCCATTTTGCATTTGAAAGGGAAGGACATGGGGCAGTAAGGTTTCCCCACTGGCGTTTCCTGATCAGAGAAGTGCCCCTTGGAAGCGCCTTACCTTTCTGTCTGTGTGTCCCCTTCTTTCTGAGCCGCTAACACCCCCAGTGCTCGTCCTCCTGAATTCCACCTCTTGAGATCTCTGATGGGCCTTCAGCTCTTGATGCTGAATGTACTTTGCAATCTCCTGAAACATTACAATACAGAAAGAGGAAAAATAGTTCAGCTCAGTTCTGAAGGAAGTATATACAGTAACTCTACATAAGCAGGGAGGGCATTTTCCAGAAAGCCAGCACAGAAGTAAATTATGCAGGTGCCCAAACAAGACCAGTGCTAGGCAGACTTCTATGGTCTATGCCCTGAAAATGGCAAGGACAAATCAAGATCAGATATACATACTATATGTAATGAGGTTATCTTGTTGGGCTGAGTGGATGGACCATAGAGGTCTTTATCTGCCGTCATCTACTATGTTACTACAGAGAGGCATAATCGAAAGGGATGTCCTCACAAAACGTCCCCATCCAGGGGCGGGGAAACCCGTATTTTCGAAACGAGATGGACGGCCATCTTTCGTTTCGATAATACGGTCAGGGACGCCCAAATCCTGAAATTTGGTCGTCCTTAGAGATGGTCGTCCCTAGACTTGGTCGTTTCTGATTTTCGGCGATAATGGAAACCAAGGACGTCCATCTCAGAAACGACCAAATGCAAGCCATTTGGTCATGGGAGGAGCTAGAATTTCTAGTGCACTGGTCCCCCTGACGTGCCAGGAGACCAACCGGGCACCCTAGGAGACACTGCAGTGGACTTCAGAAATTGCTTCCAGGTACATAGCTCCCTTACCATGTGTGCTGAGCCCCCCAACCCCCCCCCCCCAAAACCCACTACCCACAACTGTACACCACTACAATAGCCCTTACTAGTGAAGGGGGGCACCTAGACGTGGGTACAGTGGGTTTCTGATGGGTTTTGGAGGGCTTGCTGTTTTCTCCACAAACGTAACAGGTAGGGGGGGATGGGCCTGGGTCCGCCTGCCTGAAGTGCACTGCACCCAGTAAAACTGCTCCAGATACCTGCATACTGCTGTGATGGTCCTGAGTATGACATCTGAGGCTGGCATAGAGGCTGGCAATCAATATTTTTAAAGATGCTTTTTAAGGGTGGGAGGGGCTTAGTGACCAATGGGGGAGTAACGGGAGGTCATTCCCAATTCTCTCCAGTGGTCATCTGGTCATTTCGGGCACCTTTTTGTGCCTTGGTCGTAAGAAAAACACGACCAGGTAAAGTCATCCAAGTGTTCGTCAGGGATGTCCTTGTTTCTTTCGATTATGGGTCGAGGGCGTCCTAGTGTTAGGCACGCCCAAGTCCCGCCTTTGCTATGCCTCCAATACGCCCCCTTGAACTTTGGCCGGTCTATTGACTTGGCTGTCAGGGCTCAGCGTCCCCGCCAGCAAAGTAAAAGAGAATTCAGGAGGGGGCCCGAGCCCACATTTTGGGAGCCATGGCGGGAGGGGCCCTACTTTAACAACCGGCTCCCAAAATTCTTAAAAACTTAACAAACGTCTCTCGTGAGCCCGTGAGATCCCGCTCCAGCACACCACTGCCTATGGAACTCATACTTCATCTCTACACACATAACAGTTTAGTGTACCAGGGGCTTAGCCAGACTTTGCAGTGGGGGGGGGGGGCAGATTTTAGTCTGCCGCCCTGCTGCCGCACCCTGGCAGGGATCCCCAACCCCCACCAGCTGAAGCCTTCTCCAGCGTCAGTTTCCGGCACCACCGTATTCCCTGCCCTGTTCTCTCTTCCTCATGTCCTGCACGCTCCTTTAAAGGCCCGGATGAAATTTTTTTTTTTGGGGGGGGGGCCCAGGCCCCCGGTGCTCCATGTAGCTACGCCACTGCAGCCTACTAGTACACAAAGACTAATGCAGTGCCCTCACAGATAATTTTCCCTATCGGACCAAGGTCCCTCATGGGTATCTGAGTGAGAAAGCCCACCACACTCCCTTTTGTGGGGAGGAAGCCCCTGGCACCTTCCTACACTCACTTCAATACTTCCTTCCACCCTCTAGAGAACACCCACCACTGGGGTTTTCCCAGACTAGCTCATCCCCTTAAGACTTTGAGTAGCACTTTTCTAGAGCAGGGAAGCAAAGTGCAAGGAAGGCGCATCTGGCATCCTGCAACCTTTGAACACTACCTTGACGTGCTGGTTAATCACATTTTACCTCATCTTGTGCCACCTGAGCAGCCCGGAAATCCTCATTTTGCCTCTGATGTTTTAAAGTTGCCTAGAACAGAAAAAAAAAAAAACCCCATTACCAAGTGCATTAGGAACGGATTAAAAATGATTGATTTATTAAGCATTTGAAAGCACATTTTTTTCTGCAGCCTTTTACTTTGAGTGTACAGTCAGGTGGCTCATTGGGGACGCCTGGTGTTCTTATTGTGAAGACTGTGTATATGATAATTGTATTTTATGCTGATTTTATTGGCTTTGTTTCAAGGCTGATCTGATCTACCTAGGTTGTAGGCAGATAAATGAATGAATGAATGAATGAATAAATAAGCATGTCAGAAACGCTTTGACATTGGACAAAAAAAAATAATGTTTTATTTGAATTGACAATACTTTTTCTTCTTAAGCTGCTGTTACTTCAAAGGCCCTCACTGTGCAGCTTTGGGATGGCTAAAGGAGGCCACCCCCACTTACAGAATTACCAAGAATGAACATAAATAGAATAAATGAGAAACTTGAAAACAGTAGATTGAAACCTAATAATAGAACTACCGTGAAACAGTATCAAATAAATATATATAAATCCTAATAATAAATAAATATACATTTAACAGCACTGGAATTCAAATACCAGAGATATCCTATATAATAATTTGCACCTCCGACGTTCCATGTCTGGCTGCCTGGGCTCGTAACATCTCCTGACGTCAGCCAGCCTCCAGCGTTCCATTCCCCCTCACTGTCCTGCCCTCGCGTCAAGGCGTAATGACGTCAGAAGACAGAACAGTGAGAGGGAAGGGAACGCTGGAGGCGAGCTGACGTCAGGAGGGATGTTACGAACGGAACGGAAGCCAGCTTCAGCCAGCCAGAGAACGTTCAGGTACAAATTGAGGGGAGGAGAGAATCGCGGGAAGAATCGCTGGACATGGAGGGGAGGGCAGGGGAGAGGAAAAAAAAAAAAGCTTACATGACAGCCTTCCTAGGGCCCGTTTCATTGTTGAGGAAACGGGCATGGTTCCACTAGTAATACAATATTAGATTAATAATAATGATACACCTAATAAGCATGCATTAGAGCATTCAACTGACATAGATATGATGGTAAAGATTTTCTACAATACGGCTTACCATACAGCTGAGGGACCAAGAGCAGATAAATGATGGGAATGTAAACCGCACTGAACCATGGAAAGGGGAAATTATCGGTATACAAGAATTGATTTGAATTGAACCAATTAGATTTAATTAGAACTTGTGCATGTAAATCCCGCGCCTAAATTTCACATGCGAGTGAAAAAAAGGGGCGAGTAAATGGGAGGGTCACAGGCGGAAAGGGGCGTTCCTAGCATTTACGCACGTTAGAATATGGAGGATACTCGCACAATTTAGGCGTGAATATTTGCCACCACGTTTCAGTTGGTGCAAATGGCCACACCTAAAGTTAGGCACGATCCCCGGGCATAAGCGTTATTCTATAAACCGCGTCTAACTTTAAGCGCAGTTTATAAAATAGAGCTGTATATAGAATTCACCCCTTCATGTAAATTATACTGACATTATATCATATTTCTGTGTTATGAATGTGCTCTTTTAATGTGTATCTTACTGACACAATATCATATTACTGCTATGACCATAATTTAATTTGACTATCTGTGTTCTAATTGTTTTACACTGACATTTGGTCATTTTACTATCGCTGTGCTGTTCCAGTAATGTATGTTGCCTAGGACACTCTCTCCATAAAAGCAGTTAATAAATCTCAGTAAATAATTACTGAGCAAAGCTAATTATTAAAAATAGGGGTGTGCTCAGTATTCAGTTCATTTTGTTATAAGTTGCATGCAACACGCCGTTGGATAACATATAGTAACATAGAAAATGACGGTAGAAAAAGACCTGCATGGTCCATCCAGTCTGCCCAACAAGACAAACTCATATGTGCTACTTTTTGTGTATACCCTACTTTGATTTGTACCTGTCCTCTTCAGGGCACAGACCGTATAAGTCTGCCCAGCACTATCCCCGCCTCCCACCACTGGCTCTGGCACAGACCATATAAGTCTGCCCAGCACTAACCTCGCCTCCCACCACTGGCTGGCTCTGCCACCCAATCTCGGCTAAGCTCCTTAGGACCCATTCCTTAGGAGCTTAGCCGAGATTGGGTAGTTCTTCAATTTAGTTGACTCGCCAAGTGGAAGAGCTGACACAGGTCAGTTTTTCTTCCCTTGTATCTAGATTGTAAGCTCTTTGAGCAGGGACTGTCTTTTTGTGTTTGGTGTACAGCGCTGCGTATGCCTTGTAGCGCTATAGAAATGATAAATAGTAGTAGTAGTATAAGGCACCTACTAGCTCATTCTTCTCTTCCTCTTGCAGTCTCCGGGCCAGTTCTTCATCTCTTAAGAGCTGATCGCTGTTCTTAATCTGTAAGCCAGACAGTTGCCCCTCCAGTGGGTCTTTGTCACGGCAGTGTCTCCTGTTCCCATCTAAAACAGAACATAGGTCCATAAATCTCTAAAGCAAATGAAAGAAAGATTGGACTTGTGGCTGCACAGATGTAACAGTGGCATAGCTGGTCCCCAAGCCCTGCTAGCAGAAAAGGAAAGGGAAATGGGAATTGATATGCTGCCTTTCTGAGGTTTTTGCATCTACATTCAAAGTGGTTTACATATTCAGGTACTTATTTTGTACCAGGGCAATGGAGGGTTACGTGACTTGCCCAGAGTCACAAGGAGCTGCAGTGGGAATTGAACTCAGTTCTCCTGAATTAAGGTCCACTGTACTAGCCACTAGGCTACTCCTCCACTCCTCTTCCTGCCTTCCTGTGGCAATCAGGGTTACCAGATGGGAAAAATTTTCCCCACCCAAAACCAGCCCTAAACCCGCCCAAAGTCAAACCCCGCCCCCAACGTCATTACCCCGCCTCCAATGTCATTAACCCCGCCCCTGACATCACCTCTGATGTAATTAACCCCGCCCCCGATGTCAACCCTGCCCTGGAAAAGCTTCTATTGGACCAAATTGGACCAATAGAAGCCCTGGAAAAGCTTCTATTGGACCAAATTGGACCAACAGAAGCCCCGGAAAAGCTTCTATTGGACCAAATTGGACCCATAGAAGCCCCGGAAAAAGCGCCCAAACCCGCACAGCTGCAGCAAAAAAGAAGCCCAATTTCCGCAGCCTTCAAAAATTTCCCACATCCTCGCTTAAAAACCAGCCCAATTGGGTCGGAAACCGACCCATCTGGTTACTTTGGTGGCAATGCTCGGCACCACGCTGCCTGCCCTGCTTTCCCGCCCCATTGTGCATGTTCAGTTTTAGTGAAACTGAGCATGCACAAATCTCGCACATGCTCAATTTTATTAAAACCAAAAATACACGCGAGGGAGGGGGAAGCAGGGCAGCGAATTTCATCACAGGAAAGCTTCTGCTAGCAGGGCTTGGGGACCTCCACTAGCCAAACCAGTAGACTTTGGGGACTCAAACCCAAATTGGGGGGGAGCCCAGGCCCCCTGTGGCTACCCCACTGGTTAGCCCATACTAACAAGCTACCACAGAAACACATCAAAGCATTCTGTGGTATTTTCCCTGTTTTTGGGTACTAACCTGTGTGGTACTGATTTTTAAAAATTATTTTTTGGAAGGGGGTTGTCATGAGTGGGGAGTGGGTGTTCCCGTATTATGCGGCTACTGCATTAAGATTTGCCTACGCTAATCCCTGAATTCTATATAAGGCGCTACATGTTGTGCGCACATTTTAATGAAGTAACAAGCCAATCAGTGACGATAATTGGCTGAGGGTGATTGAACATCAGTAGCATACCAAGGGCGGGGCGTTGGGGGCGGTCCACTCTGGGTGCACGCTGCAAGGGGGTGCAGGGAGCAGTTCCGCGGCTGTCAGCTCCTCCGGTTCCCTGCTCCCTCTGACGTTACTTCCTGTTCTGGGGCAGGGAACCGGCAGAGCCGACAACTGCTCGACTGCTCCCTGCACCCCCCAGGAGGTGATGCGCCGGGGAGGTGCACAGCTGCAATCTGCCCCAGGTGGCAGCCGACATAGGAATGCCCACTGCTGAACATAACCAGACTAGCCGTTAAGCCCGTTAAAACGGGCGAGATTTCCAGCTACCCTCCTCGCTGCTGCTGCTCCCTCCCCCCTCCGTGCCAGGCCCCCTGCACTGACCTGACAGCGCCTCTCCCTCCTTGTGAAAGCGCTGCAGGCAGCAGCAGATCGCACTGCTGCTGCCTGCAGCGCTTTCACATGGAGGTGAGAGGCGCTGTCAGGTCAGTGCAGGGGACCCAATACGGAGGGGAGCGGGAGCGGTGGCGGGGATGGGGGGTGGGTGGGTGGAGGTTGGTGCGCGCAATGTTTGTTTCCAGGCTCCAGCGGCAGCGTCCGACAGTCCGACTCTGTTTCCCTCTCTGTTCCACCCTCTGACGTCATCACGTCTTGACGCGAGGGCGGGACAGAGATGGAAGTCTCTACTGTGCATTTGCAGGTGAGTCGGTCACTTGCCATTTATATTTTTGATTTTTCAGATTGATTTGTCCCAAACACTTCAACTCATATTGTGATAAGTAAGAGGGTGTCCTTTGTGGGGTAGGCCACTAGAGGGCGTTAGAAGAAGCTGGAGGTCGCTAGGACTGGGGAGAGCCCTGGGAGGTCCACAGGTGCAGGCGGTTATGGGCTGGGTGTGTGTAGCTAATTAACCACTTTATACCCCACCTGAGTGGTGAAAGGGAGGGAAGTGAGAACAGCAGAAGAAGAGGGAGCCCCTGAAAGATACTGGCTAACCTTATGGACTTGGGGTGGACTGGGTGTCTAGAACTGTGTGTTCAAAGAGGGGACTGTGTGTCCAAAGTACTGAGAGAAGCAGGCTGCAAAGCCTGGGGTTGAGAGTCCCCAAAGTATTGGTATAGTACTGAGCCCATGTATCTGTGTGGGGGGAGGCTCAATGTGAAGATCTATGAAAGCATAAAGTGTTAAGCTAGAAGAAGTGTGCCCAGGGGCTGGAATAAAGAGTTGCCTGAGAAATATGCAGTTGGTGAGACCTGCTTAATGTGCTGAGTGGAAACCAAGTCACCCTGAGTGAGAAGGGGTAGCACACTAATCTGCATATGATTTGCAAATTGAGAACCAGGTCACCCTGAGTGAGAAGGGGAATATCACAATATGTAGTACACAGTCCGATTTAACACAATTATCATCTTTAGTTTCATAAATGATTTTTTTGTACGGGGATCATCAGAACATTTAACAGCAGGACCCATTCGGGAGCAGCCGTCCCATAGCTTATGGCGCTGCGTACATCTTCATGGATCACCTGATTTATTTTAAATCTCTTTTTTTTTCTTTTATCAATATTCCTCAGTCTCTCCTTATGCTTAATTTGAAATTTTGAGATGCTTATATATAGTACTTAGTAGAAGTAAAAGTACTTAACGTTGGCAGCACTTTTCCATCCACGCTAAACCTTCGCCAACCAGATAGCAGCTAAACATTACATGTAACTCTGAAATCGGCAATCGTCAAAGGAAATAACGACACGATGTACGGACGGGGCTTACGGTTACAAACTGTGATTCTCCAGATGGGAAGCTGTCTTCGCTTTTGAAGGGTCATGAGTGGCCTTCGATCACGACTTTGAATGTTTAGAGACTTGAAATAAACAGAAGATGCTAATTGTATTTATGCTTATATTTGGTCATTTCACTATTATTATGCTGTTAAAAAAGTTGTAAGCTTTTTATGTTAAACTGTACCAACTGTACAGCACCTTGGGTGAATCTCTTCATAAAGACGGCTAATAGATCCCAAAAATGAAATACATTTATAGGATGTGCCACATGTAGCTAGAAACCTGGAAACTGTAAATAGGGTACACACAGAGAGAAAGCCAAGCATTTCACCACACACTGTGGCCACTGGCCCGATAGATATTAGCCAGCAGGGTGCTCCCATTCCTACATAGCTCAAGAATTTGAGATTTTAAGAAGGTTAATTCTTTTAGGACCTGGTTCAACTTCCCTACTCAAACCACCAGAGAGCCAGTGACGTACCAAGGGGGGGGGGGGCGGTGAGGGCAGTCCACCCCGGGTACACGCCGCTGGGGGAGTGCCGCGTGCCTGTTGGCTCCGAGTCCGCTCGTTCCCTCCCTGCTGTTCCTGCTGCGCGGAACAGGTTACTTCCTGTTCCGGGGCAGAGGGAGCAGCAGGGAGGGAATGAGAGGACTCGGAGCTAACAGGCGCGTGGCAACCCCCCAGCAGGTAAAAATGCACTCGGGGGGGGGGGGGGGGGGGTCGCGCTGCACCCGGGGGGGGGTGTAGTTTCGCCAGGAGGGGGGGGGGCTGCGCTGCACCCGGAGGGGGGCTCATCGGCGATCCACCCCAGGTGTCAGCCAGGCTAGGAACGCCACTGCAGAGAACAGAAGAGGTCTCTAACTGGGGGCTTCACCGACACAAGCTCCGAACATTTCAGCTCATCATATTTCTTTAGCTTGTTTATTTTTACCGTGGTATTAGTTTACATATTAAATATAAGTCTGGAAACATCTACAGCAAAACACGATTATTCTTTTGTGACCAATACCTGCTTGTGAAACTGGGCTGCGTCTCCTAGAAGGACAAGTACTCGGGTTGTGATGTGTCCTCTGCTCCCTGCTTTGGCTCCTTTGTGAGTATCGGCTTCTCTTGTCCCTCACTTCCTGTTCAGGGCGGACCTCACTTTCTGAGCTGGAGCGTCTGTACCTTTCGCTCTGCTGCTTACTGAACCTCTCCCTAGACTCCTTTTGCCCCCTTTTACTCATATTTATTTCCCTCCTATGACTACGCCCAAACTCTTCCCAGGCCCGCTCAGCTTGAGTTGGTCCACAATCTTCTGAAAACTCCCTGTGTCCCTTGCATGAGGCCTCCTTGAACCTTTGAGGCCTATCCCTGTAAGGCTCACTGCAGAACCTTTTCTGGAAATGTGGACGACGCTTGCTGTCCCTGAGAGCATCTTGGCTGGAATCGTTACCACAAAAGAACCCAGAGTTAGTGAATTGCTCATGCGAGTCTTTCCAGCCAAAGCCTTGCTTAAGTTTCCACAAGTTTCTCCTGCCAGCTGCTGTGTTTGGGCTGCAATCGTTCTCTCTATGGTAGAGGTAATAGTCTTCCTCCTCCTCCTCCTCCTCCTCACTGTGTGTTTCTCTCAGGCAAGGTTGGTGGGTCAGAGGTCTGCCATGCTCTTCATGCAAACATGCAAACACAAAGCTCTGGTTAGTATGGGGTTAACACAGCAAAAAACAAACAGAAGTTCTATTTGGCTGATAAAGTTTTTACACAGTAAAAGCTAACCAGTAGGGTCTGACAGTACTGTTGGGGTTTTAGATCTACTGATGACAAAAAGGCGCAGGACATGGCAGTGAGCAGATGGATCTGTTAGGATGAGGACCATTTAATGGAAATTACAAAGACAACATAGTCCTACATTTCTGTTCTGAAGTTAGGTCATGCACTTTCTCATAGGGATGGGCAGCCAGAACATTTTTGTTTTGTGTCGTTTCCGGGAATGGGGGTCATGGATTTGATATACCACTTTCTCTGTCCCTAATGCGCTCACAATCTAAGGGGTCCTTTTAGTAAGGCGTGCTGAAAAATGCCCTGCGGTAGTGTAGACCCGTGTTTTGGGCTCACACAGAATTATTTTTTAGCGCACCTACAAAAAATGGCACTTTTTTTTGCCAAAAATGGACGTGCGGCGAAATGAAAATTGCCTCGCGTCCATTTTGGGTCTGAGACCTTCCCGCAAGCCATTGGACTACCGGTAAGGTCTCCCGCGGTAACTGGGCGGTAATGGTCTACACGCATCAAATGCCACTTGACGCGCGTAGCTGCCGTGCGTCAGAAAATAAAAAATCTTTTTCGGACACATGTAGCGGACACGCGCCAAAATTGAAATTACCGCAAGGGTAACGCGGTAACCGGGCGGTAACTCCAATTTAGCACGTGTGGGCGCCTACGTGACTTAGTAAAAGGGCCCCTTTTTTGTACCTTGGGCAACAAAGGGTTACGTGACTTGGCGTCACGAGCTGCCGTGGGAATCAAACCCAGTTCCACAGGTTCTCAGTCCACTGCACTATTAGTGTACGCCTCCATTTTATTCATTTGGCCATTTTTTCATCACGGAGGCTATGTCGTTGAGTGCAGACCATGGGCCGGATTCTATATAAGGCATGGCAAGTAGCACACATTAAATTGTGCCAACATAGTAACACAGTAGATGACGGCAGAGAAAGACCTGCACGGTCCATCCAGTCTGCCCAACAAGATAAACTCATATGTGCTACCTTTTGTGCATACCTGACCTTGATTAGTATCTGCCATCCTCACGGCACAGACCGTAGAAGTCTGCCCAGCACTAGCCCCGCCTCCCAACCACCAGCCCCGCCCCCCCATCACCGGCTCTGCCACCCGATTTACTCATGAACAAAATTTACTCACGCTACTCAATTGAGTAATGAGGCAGTCATAATAACTGGCCGATAACCAATTATCATCACTAATTGGCAATAATTGGAATTTACGTGCGCTTTTTAGGCGTATTCTCAATGCGCGTAGCTGAAAAGGGGGAGCGGACATGGGACGAGTGTAGGCATGTCAGGGCATCAATCAAATTTACCACATTGTTATAGAATTCGGGGAGTGTGCGCGCATTTAGGTTTGGGCATTTACGCCACCTTTTTAATGTCACTACTCTGTAAACCACGTCTTACCATAGACGCGGTTTATAGAATAGCACTATCAGGGGAATTTTCTAAAGAGAAGGGCGCCCATCTTCTGACACAAATCGGGAGATGGGCGCCCTTCTCTCAGGGTAGCCCAAATCAGCATAATCGAAAGCCAATTTTGGGCGCCCTCAACTGCTTTCCGTCGCGGGGAACACCAAAGTTCACTGGGGTGTGTTGGCACCGTACCGAAGGCAGAACTGGGGCATGATTAAGAGATGAGCGTCCTCGGCCAATAATGGAAAAAAGAAGGGCGTCCCTGATGAGCATTTGGCCGACTTTACTTGGTCCATTTTATTTTCATGATCAAGCCTCGAAAAGGTGCCCGAACTGACCAGATGACCACCGGAAGGAATCGGGGATGACCTCCCGTTACTCCCCCAGTGGTCACCAACCCCTCCCACCCCAAAAATAAAAAAGTAAAACCATTTTTTGCCAGCCTCTATGCCAGCCTCAAATATCATACCCAGCTCCATGACAGCAGTATGCAGGTCCCTGGAGCAGTTTTTAGTGGGTGCAGTGCACTTCAGGCAGGCAAACCCAGGCCCATCCCCCCCCTACCTGTTACACTTGTGGTGGTAAATGTGAGCCCTCCAAAACCCACCACAAACCCACTGTACCCACATCTAGGTGCCCCCCTTCACCCATAAGGGCTATGGTAGTGGTGTACAGCTGTGGGGAGTGGGTTTTGGGGGGGGGGGGGGGTTGGGGGATCAGCACCGAAGGTAAGGGAGCTATGCACCTGGGAGCAATTTCTGAAGTCCACTGCAGTGTCCCCTAGGGTGCCCGGTTGGTGTCCTGGCATGTGAGGGGGACCAGTGCTCTACGAATGCTGTCTCCTCCCATGACCAATTTGGTCGTTTTTGAGATGGGCGTCCTCGGTTTCCATTATGGCCGAAAACCGGGGACGACCATCTCTAAGGTCGACCATCTCAACATTTAGGTCGACCATCTCTAAGGTCGACCTAAATGTTGAGATTTGGGCGTCTCCGACTGTATTATCGAAACGAAAGATGGACACCCATCTTGTTTTGATAATACGAGTTTCCCTGCCCCTTCGCCGGGACGTCCTTAGAGATGGGCACCCTTAGAGATGGTCATCCCTGTTCGAAAATGCCCCTCTATGTGTGTTATTCCGACGTGCCTACATTTTAGAAGCCATGTAGAAAATCTGGCCCTATGTGCAAAGAGGGCACACTGTTTCTGAAAGACTGTGCACTACGCATACACGCACAGCAGTTTGCAAATGCGCAATGCGGGCCTTTTTCAAATAGCACATAGTCTCAAATGATAAAAAAGTGAATTTTCATGTTTTTCTGCTTATTTTTGCTTGATAACAACGTGCAGTGACATAGAATTTGTCGTTGATGTGTCCCCCGTCGTTGCAAATGAATGCCCATCCCTATTTTCTGAATTCTAAGAGCAGTTTGGGAAAAGAAAGGCAAAGAACACAGGAATTCTGGAGAATGAAATGAAGCGCCTGGCACTGCAAGTTCATGCAAGCAGCATTTACAACACAGAGCAAGCAACCAGCAGCCCAAATGCAGGAAAAATATAAGGTGGAGTGTGACCAGGTGCACGGAACATTTATTAACGTGATGCTGTCGGCTGGGTTTGGTCTGCTCGGGCCGAAGTGCGGAAATCTTTCTTTCCGTGGCCCAGGCACATATGCTTGCAGCAGGGTTTAAAGCCCCTGCGCGTCTGATGAAGCCCGTCTGTACCACCGGAGAGCATGTGGACCCTCCCTCCCATCCATCCATGTGCAGCCCGACTGCTGTTCTTTTAGAATGTCACGGCTACTGTAATGTTGGGAGAACCCAGGTCAGGATCATTGCAGATGAGTTATGAACTGGATTTTCATGGCGGAGTGACCCCAACCCCAGACACAACCTTGCTAGTAAGAGAGGAGCAAAAAGGACTGGGGAACCCAATGACCTGCCACGTGGAACAGCTGGGTTAGTGGCTCCTGTTGATTGATACCCTTGATGCATGGTAGGGTGTCCTACAATTTGTATCTGAGAGACTGTCAGCCTTGCTGGTCACAAGGGGCACTGGGGGACATTATGATTGCTCTTAAGGATACCTGAGCCAATTGCAACTCCATATGTATTTCTGATAGCCCCTTGATTACATATTTTGCATAATCAATCTGTGGCCCAAGTTCTTACCACTCTGGTCTTGTGTTGTGTAATTAGGGTTACCATATTTGCCCTAAGAAAAAAAGAGGACAGAAAATATCATCTTGCCCCGCCCCCTGTCACACCCACCTTGCCCCTTTCACTCCCCCTGTCACACCCCACCCTGCCCCTGTCAAGAAAGCCAAATTCCCTCTCTCTCCCCCACATGAATATCCCCTCCCCAATTTTCCAGCCTCCCTCCACCCACATGACTCCAGTCCAGAACCTTTCACTTCCTCTCCTCCCCTGACCTTATTGTAGTGTCCTGGTGGCCACTTCAGGGCAGGAAAGAGCCCCCTCTTTCCTGCCCAGCATGGCCGCAGACCTGTCTTGTTCCCGACGTCGCTTCAAAATGGCTGCCAAGAGTTCAAGCAGTGACCTTGCAAGGCTTCTGCAGAAGTCTCACGAGGCTGCCGCTTGAACTCTCGGCAGCCATTTTGAAGAAGCGCCGGGAGCAAGACAGGTCTGCAGCCGCGTCGGAGGGGGCTCTTTCCTGCCCCAAAGAGGCCACTAGACCACCAGGGCACAATAATAAGGTAGGGGAATGGAGGATAGGATAGGACACCCCCCTGAGGCCTGCCTGCCTGTCGCTGCCAGCCTGCCTGTTCGTCCGCAAACCCAGGCAAATAGGTAGGCTGGCAAAACCCGCCCGGATGCCCCGCAGTGTCCTCAAAAAGAGGACATGTCCGGGTAAATCCGGATAAATTGGTAACCCTAAGTGTATTTATTGCTATCCTTTGCCTGGGTCAGCGCTCTCCCCCACCCCATCATTACACCAGGGTGCAGGGATGGGTTACGGCAGAAGCAGAGCCAGGTTGACGGTGCGAGGGTAGCGAGAGCGCACTTCCGCTGGCGCTGGCACACATTTTCAATGCAACACATTGAGAAAAAAATAGGCGCTGGAGCTGGCAGAACGCCGTTTGGGGGAGCAGCCGCTCCCCTGGCACCCCCCTGTCCCACTGGGTCATGGCCTGGGTGGGACAGGGCATCACAGCTGCCTATTTTAATAGCGAGATGGCCAAAGAATTTCAAGCAGTAGCAGGAAAGCAAACCCTCGAGCAAATAAAGAAAAGGTTCTGCAGAATCTGACAAGCATCCATCAGTCTGGTAATCAACTCAAGGAAGCCATGAAGCCTGCCGAGGCTTCTTCATTTCATATGAACCTACTGTGATGGAGCTACAGAAAAGGTGAAAGAGAAGACAAACTAAACCACAGACTCCTAAGTGACAGCTGCTCTTGTAGCATGTTACTAAACTCACAAAACTTAGCTTGCAATAATATCAAAGGTGAAAAAGCAAGGTCACACATTTGCTACAGATACTCCGCATGGGTGTGACCAACAGTGCCGAGATCCAGTAGCTATGACATAGGCTACTGCGGTGCTCGATACCCTTCTCCTGGAGGCACATCTAGCCAGTCAGGTTTTCAGCATTACCACAATGAATATGAATGACATACCTTAGTATAATATGGAGACCCACTGTATGCAAATTTCTCTCATGCATATTCATTGTGGTAATGCTGAAAACCTGACTGGCTAGATGCGCCTCCAGGAGAAGGGCTGAGAACCAGTACTCTAGAGCAGGGGTTCTCAACCCAGTCCTCAAGACACAGGTCTCCAGGCTACCCACATTGAATATGCATGAGATAAATTTGCATAGAATGGAAGTAGGGCATGTAAATCTCTCATGCATATTCATTTCCGGATATCCTGAAAACCTGATTGGTTAGGTGTGATCCAAAGACTGGGTTGAGAACTCCTGCTCAAGAAAAAAAACCCAGAGCCTCTTGTAGGTCATGAGACATTTCATTGGACCAAGAGGCAGGGGTGGACCCACCATTCAGGCAACCAAGCAATGCCCGAGGGCCCACGGTGCCTGCCACTGCACACTACAACCCCCCCCCCCTCTACCTTGAAGGGGCCTGGTGGTCTAATGGCCTCTGTGGGGGGGGGCAGGAAAAAACAACATTGGGGAACCCAATGAACTGCCACGTGGAAGAGCTGGGGTTCTTTCCTGCCCCCGAAGAAGCCACTAGACCACTGAGGCTTGGGGGACTGTGGTGTATGGGAGGGGGCAGCAGCGCAGCGGTGGGGGGGGGGCAGTGGGTAGCGGCCAGAGGTGGGGGAGATCACCCTCACTGCCCGGGGGCCCAGATTACTGTTAGTCCACCTCTGCCAAGAGGAGATATTCAGCAGTACATGAGATTTTGAGACAACACATGTCCCTTCTTCTAGGTCACATCTGAGACAGCCTGTACAGTCTTGAACTCTAACGTACTCAACCAACGTTTTTTTAATGTCCTTTAAAAACACAGTACAAGTCACTAAAACCTCCTGTATGACTGTCACAAATACAAAATGGAATACATTTATTAAAATATATCACTTTAAATAATCTGTAATCAGATTTACTGGGCAAAGGTACCAAGGAATGGTTATTAGCAAATAGCTACCACTGCCCTGCTGACCGGTGTGAAACTGACTCAGTGCAAGAAATGTCCAGTCTTGAAAAGAAAAGCAGCCATTTCCACCAAGGCGTTATACTGCACAGACTGAATCTAAAATACTGCATTGTGAAATGCATCAACAGGGCACGTCACCTACAAGAAACAGGTGGGTTTTAAAATAGATTCCCACCTATGACTCTACCAAAATGAATTCTTGGGGGTCGATATTCAAAGCGATTTAACTGGCCAGAAACAGCTCCCGGCTGATTAAATCACTTAACCGATCAGTGCTGCTGAAAATGTCTGGTTAGCACCCAAGTCGAAACCTTTTTGGGGGGCATTTCGGAGGTGGAGTCAGTCAAATGTGGATATTTTGCACTTAACCGGCTAGGTTAACTGCGTAAGTAGGACTGCATAAAAGTCAGTCCTGTCTTTACGCTGTTCACCACAGTCAGTTAAGGGCTGAACACTGCACTTAACCAGCTATGGTTTTTCCAGCTCCATAAACCCAGAAATTCAATGCCCAATCCCTGACATGGCCCAGCACTGCATTTATGGAGCCCGGTCATGGCCCAGCACTGCATTTATGGAGCCCGGACATGACCCAGCACTGCATTTCTGGAGCCCGGACATGGCTCGGCACTACATTTATGGAGCCCAGGCATGACCCAGCACTGCATTTCTGGAGCCCGGACATGGCCCGGCACTGCATTTCTGAAGCCCGGACATGGCCCAGGCACTGCATTTCTGGAGCCCGGACATGGCCCGGCACTGCATTTATGGAGCCCGGACATGGCCCAGCACTGCATTTATGGAGCCCGGACATGGCCCGGCACTGCATTTCTGGAGCCCGGACATGGCCCGGCACTGCATTTATGGAGCCCGGACATGGCCCGGCACTGCATTTCTGGAGCCCGGACATGGCCTGGCACTGCATTTCTGGAGCCCGGACATGGCCCGGCACTGCATTTCTGGAGCCCGGACATGGCTCGGCACTGCATTTCTGGAGCCCGGACATGGCCCAGGCACTGCATTTCTGGAGCCCGGACATGGCTCGGCACTGCATTTCTGGAGCCCGGACATGGCTCGGCATTGAATCTGCAGGTGTAACGCCGGCAGCAATCAGCAAAATGCCGAGCGCCTCCCGCTGAATTGTGACCTCTTGATATCTTAAGGGGCCAGCAGATTCATATTGATTAGGAAACAAAGCTCCATAATGAGTTTACTGCCAAACATATTCAATCATTCTAGACATTATTAAAAAATGACAAAAGGACGGCCTGGTGGTTCACTGGCAGAGGAGATTCAGGAGACTGACACTGAGACTGGATCCGACTCCTCTGGCTGTGGGGCTGCAGAAGCAGAGAGAAAACCCCACACACACTAGGGGCTGCTTTCGGGGTCAATGACCACAGGGTTTAGGAAGCAGCTCTGGTGCATGGTCACAGGCAGAGGATTGTAACGACAAGGACTGGGCTAAGTGAGTTGGGACAAAATAGAGAGTCAAAAATCCACACAGGACAAGCACAGAGAACTTCAAAGGAGAGGAAGGGATTACAGAGCTTGATGTGGATGGGCAGGCTGGAGGGGCCGTTACGATCTTTCTGCAGTCAGGTTCTACATTCCTAGTAAGATCCGGGCAGGTTCTGACTAAGTTGAAAGCAGTAGGGAGGATGAGGAAACAGCTGTCCCCTCTTCAAATAAAAAAAGCAGAAAAAAAATCTAGATTTTGTTCAGAGTTACAAGTTTAGTCATACAGAGGCAGCCATACTAATAAACAGGTCCACCCATGAATTACCCTAAAAGCACCCTGCGAGCAGATGCATGCTGACTATGATTCTATACCATCAACAGCACTTCTAAAGGGAGCAATGACCCCCATTTCTAATCATGGTGAATAAAATCGGCACTGGCCGCACCTATCTGGTCCCCAAAGCAGCCTTTGCCCTCATTGTGAAAGTGTACGGACTTACCTCTATGCCTGCTGCGGCTGCCAAGACTCCACCTCCGATCCTGGTGCTCTGCTTCTTCTTCCAGCTCTTGCAGTTTCCTGGCTACTTCCTGTGCAGGGGGAGGGAGGGGGGAAAGGAATGCCACTATTTAATGTAAAGCTCATGGGTCGGTCAAACGCAAAACTGATTTGTGCCCAACAAATTCATATAGAAATAGTGACACGTTGGGTTGTGCGCTGGAATATTCTTATTTACTTGGGGGTCCTTTTACTAAGCCGCGTAAGTGTTTATGCGCGCCCGTTACACACCAAAATGGAGTTACCGCCTGGCTACCGTGTGGCTCTTGTGGTAATTTCATTTTCGGCGCGCGTCTGATACACACGTCCGGAAAATATTTTTTTTCGGCCGCGCGTAGCGGACACACACCAAGTGGCATTTGACACGAGTAGGTCATTACTGCCCAGTTACCACGTGACTCTTTACCACTAGGTCAATGGCTGGCGGTAAGGTCTGAGACCCAAAATGGATGCGTGGCAATTTTCATTTTGCCGCATGTCCATTTTCGGCAAAATTTTTTTTAAAAAAAGTTTTTTTTAAAGGCGCACTGAAAAATGGATCGGTGCGCGCCCCAAAACCCGAGCCTAGACTACCGCAAGCCATTTTTCAGCGCATCTTTGTAAAAGGACCCCTTGATGAAATTAAGTACTTGTCTTAGTGGAGTGGAAGAGTAGCCTAGTGGTTAATGCAGTAGACTTTGATCCTGAAGAACTGAGTTCAATTCCCACTGCAGCTCCCTGTAACTTGGGCAAGTCACATAATCCTCCATTGACCCTGGTACAAAATAAGTACCTGAATATATGTAAACTGCTTTGAATGTAGTTGCAAAATACCACAGAAAGGCGGTATATCATTTCTGTTTCCCTATTTGAGATTCTATATGGAATGTTGCTACTATTTGAGATTCTGTTGCTACTATTTGAGATTCTACATGGAATGTTGCTATTCCACTAGCAACATTCCATGTAGAAGCCTGCCCTTGCAGATCAGCGATGCGGCCGCGCAGGCTTCTGTTTCTGTGAGTCTCAGACTCACAGAAACAGAAGCCTGCGCGGCCGCATCGCTGATCTGCAAGGGCAGGCTTCTACATGGAATGTTGCTAGTGGAGGAGTAGCCTAGTGGTTAGTGCAGTGGACTTTGATCCTGGGGAACTGGGTTCGATTCCCACTGCAGCTCCTTGTGACTCTGGGCAAGTCACTTAACCCTCCATTGCCCCTGGTACAAAATAAGTACCTGAATATATGTAAACCGCTTTGAATGTAGTTGCAAAAACCTCAGAAAGGCAGTATATCAAGTCCCATTTCCCTTTCCCCCTTTCCCTTATGACATCACAATATCAGAAGTGAGCCAAGTATTGGGCAGTGAAGCCATTGTGACATCACTGATGAGGTTGGTTCTTATTGGTGGAATGAGTGGAGGCGTAGCCTAGTGGTTAGTGCAGTGGACTTTGATCCTGGGGAACTGTATTGGGCAATCAAGCCATTGTGACATCACTGATGAGGTTGGCTCTTATTGGTGGAATGAGTGGAGGAGTAGCCTAGTGGTTAGTGCAGTGGACTTTGATCCTGGGGAACTGTATTGGGCAATCAAGCCATTGTGACATCACTGATGAGGTTGGCTCTTATTGGTGGAATGAGTGGAGGAGTAGCCTAGTGGTTAGTGCAGTGGACTGATCCTGGGGAACTGTATTGGGCAATCAAGCCATTGTGACATCACTGATGAGGTTGGCTCTTATTGGTGGAATGAGTGGAGGAGTAGCCTAGTGGTTAGTGCAGTGGATTTTGATCCTGGGGAACTGAGTTCAATTCCCACTGCAGCTCCCTGTGACTCTAGGCAAGTTACTTAACCCTCCATTGCCCCTGGTACAAATAAGTATCTGAATATATGTAAACCGCTTTGAATGTAGTTGCAAAAACCTCAGAAAGGCAGTAGATCAAGACCCATTTCCCTTTCCTAAATCTGTTGTCAGGTTTCCAGGATATCCACAATGAATATTTATGAAAGATACTTTCATATGTATCAGCTCCACTGTATCCAAACTGACTAAGGATCCCCAAACACAGATTTAGGAAATGCTGCTTTAGAATATATTCAGAAATATGCTGTACCTCGGCAGAGAACATCTGTATAATCGCAAGATATACCAGATATCAGTAAAACGCACATAAAAAGGGCTGCCAGTTCTAAAGAAGCTTCAGGGTCCAATTACTATAGGAATGTCCGATGCACAGGAAAAAATACGAGGAAAACCACTTATCCCCTAATTCTATAGACTTATTCACAGAATTTCACGCTTACCCCAAAATTCTATATATCGCGTCTTAATTTCCGTATGGAAATTGAAGCATAATCTACAACAACACGCATAACTTAATTAGTTACCTAGCTAATCACTGCTGGCAGTTGGATGTTAACAAGCAATTATCAGCACTAATTGGCATTAAGATTTACATGCGCAACTCGCTAAGCGTATTCTGTAACGTCATGTGCGTATGTTCCAAGTCGCATAGTTGAAAGGGGACGTGGTTAAAGGCGTAGAATGGGCGGGTCATGGGCATTTTAAAAATCTATGCACGTTATTATAGAATGCACCTGCTCTGCGTCCAATTTAGGCGTCAGGATTTAGGCCAAATATGGCCTAAATGAACGTTGACGAAATTTGGTCAAGTGGAGAGGCGCTTGGCATATTTTCTACATACTGTGCAGGAATTTTAAGGCAATTCTACAAAATTTAGGCGTACTTTACAGAATATACCTAGGTGTGGAATTCGTTGCCAGAGATTGTGGTAAAGGCGGTTAGCTTGGCAGAGTTTAAAAAGGATTTGGGCGGCTTCCTAAAGGAAAAGTCCATAGACCATTATTAAATTGGACTTGGGGAAAATCCACTATTTCTGGGATAAGCGGTATAAAATGTTTTGACCTTTTTTGGGATCTTGCCAGGTATTTGTGACCTGGATTGGCCACTGTTGGAAACAGGATGCTGGGCTTGATGGGTCTTTGGTCTGTCCCAGTATGGCAATACTTATGTACTTACGTATCTTTTTACCACACGGATTTATCAGGCACCGTATACAGAATTTAGCCCATATGCAAGTTATAGAATAGTGTCAGTTATGCATGTAATTTGATTTAATAATTAGATGCTAGTTGGGATTAACAAACAATAGTTGAGAGGCACCATTTTGAACTCCAAAGTGTACAGGGTAAGATTAACTGGGGATTGCTCCTACCCTGTTCCACTAGACCACAGTGATTGACTGAAGTAGGGGTGAGGGATTTGGACTGTGAATTTTAAATATGTCTCCAGGGGACTGTGGAGGTCTGTTTGGGGGGGGGGGGGATCTTTGCTAAGCGAGTAGGGAAATAACAGTCCACGCTTCATATTACCACAGTTCTGGCCCCTTAAGAAGATGCCCTGGAGCACAGAGCCATATTAGCGTCCTGATGGTCCAAGGCAGAAGAAATAAAGCCAGCTCAAAGCTGATATTATGTTTCCAAGAATAATGCAGCTTGTGAAGTTCAACACACACTGAGTTATTTGATTTGCATAATAATAAGGCACTTTTCATGCTTTGCATTTCATTATTATGTAGCCTGCGGTGACTTAAATTAACGTGCACTATGGTAAAATAACATGCAATTTTGCCATTTAACATGTGTTTAGAGTCAAATGTGTGCATTATTTCCTTACCACAAGTGAAAAAGTATTCCCCTAACATGACCCTAGATATACGATGGAAAGTTTCTTTTTTTTATGGCTTATCCTTTTCAAAATGTCCTAGTTGAAAGTGTGGGGAAGTAAATATCACAGTGCATTTCGTTCCTTAAAATGGCTCTCAACAAGTCTCTTGAACTACGTTCAACTCCTCATTAATACAAAGGTGGAATATCAAAACCAGAACCTTCTTTCCAACAAATATAATAATTAATTCAAAATATTCAAAATCAACCGTGAATCCCACAAAAAAATGAAACAAAACAGTTTATGAAAAATGCAGCATATCCAGACAAATATATTTATTTAGATTTTGCTCACACCTTTTTCAGTAGTAGCTCAAGGTGAGTTACATTCAGGTACAATGGGTATATATGAACTTGTACCGGTGCTTGCTTGATACCAAGTCAAAACCTCCAGACTGCATTGCCCTATATGAATCCATGTTTCAGGAAAGTCTCTGCTTGCTGCTTCCTCACCCATTCATGCTACATCTGTGCAGGGTGCTGGCAGGAGGGGCAGGCAGCACACATACTTTGGAAAATGCTGAGTACACACAGAGGGGCATAATCGAACAGAAACGCCTATCTCCATGGGCGTTTATCTCCGAGAACGGGTCCGTGAAGGGGCGGACCGAATCGTATTTTCGAAAAAACATGGACGTTTATCTTTTTTTGAGCTGGGCGTTTTTGTTTTCAGCGATAATGGAAACCGAAAACGCCCAGCTCAAAAACGAATAACTCCAAGACATTTATTCGTGGGAGGGGCCAGGATTCGTACTGCACCGGTCCACCTCACATGCCAGGACACCAACCGGGCACCCTAGGGGGCACTTTTACAAAAAACAAAAAAAAGGTAAAACAGCTCCCAGGTGCATAGCACCCTTCCCTTGGGTGTTGAGCCCCCAAAATCCCCCTCAAAACCCACTGCCCACAAGTCTACACCATTACTATAGCCCTAAGGGGTGAAGGGGGGCACCTACACGTGGGTACAGTGGGTTTGGGGGGCGTTTGGAGGGCTCCCATTTACCAGCACAAGTGTAACAGGTGGGGGGGGGGGGGGATGAGCCTGGGTCCACCTGCCTGAAGTCCACTGCTCCAGTGACCTGCATACTGCTGTCAGGGAGGTGGGTATGACATTTGAGGGTGAAAATGAAAAGTTGTGAAACGGCATATTTTGTGGTGGGAGGGGGTTCGTGACCACTGGGGGAGTCAGGGGAGGTCATCCCCGATTCCCTCCAGTGGTCATCTGGTCATTTAGGGCACTTTTTGGGACCTTATTCGTGGAAAAACAGGGTCCAGGAAAAGTGCCCTAAATTCTCGCTAAAAACGCATATTTTTTTTCCATTATCGGCGAAAGGCGCCCATCTCTGATCGGCAGATAACCACGCCCCAGTTCCGCCTTCACCACGCCTTCGACACGCCCCCATCAACGTTGTCCGCATCTGCGACGGAGTGCAGTTGAAAACGTCCAAATTCGGCTTTTGATTATACCGCTTTATTCGTTTTTGGGAGATAAACGTCTATCTCCCGATTTGGGTCACAATATAGGCGTTTTTCTCTTTCGATTATAAGCAGGACAGTGTTTTACTCCCCTGACCTAAATATAGGGAAAGGGGATGGGACTTGATATACTGCCTTTCTGGGGTTACAATCAACGCACAGTGGGAATCAAGCACAGTTCCCCTGTTTCTGAGGCTACTCCTCCACGCCAAGGAAGCTCTTTATTTAACTACTAGTAAAAAAAGGCCCGTTTCGGACACAAATGAAACGGGCGCTAGCAAGGTTTTCCTGCTCTCACCTCTCATGTCGCTGCGCTCCTCCGGGGTTCTACTCCAGGGGCAGTGACGTGAGAGGAGTAGAGGATGCAGAGCTGACAGCCAATGGCTACCTGCGGTGCCCCGCTTCCTTTTTAACACAGCTGACGTCGGACGGAGGGAGGGGGAGCGGCGGCGATCTGTGGTGGAGGGTTCAGCAGTGGGTGCGGCGACCTTGGGGGGGGTGGTGGAGGGTGGTAGTGGTGGCAACATGGGGGGGGAGTGTAGGGCTGAGTGATGCGATTCGCTGAGTGTCATAGCCCCGCCCTCGATGTCATCAGGTTGTGACGCGAGGGCGGGGCCGACACTCATGGGGGAAAATTCCGATCTATGCCACCTCGGAAGTTGCAGCTTCATTAGAACGTTGGGGTTGCGAATTATGCGCTGAAGGGGCGTGGCTGAGGGCGGGTCTATGAGTGCCAGTGAGTGGTGCTGACAGCCTAGCCTACCAACAGTGCAGGGCTTCAGTGTTTCCCTGCCACAGAGTGAGCTTCAAAATGTTTGAGGTGAGAATTATTTATATAGATGTGCATTTTTTTAGCTGCTGTAGATGATGATTTTAAGAAGATAAATTTACACTATTTTGTATGTCACGACTGCTTTTTAACCTACTTTCTGAAGACAAAGTAGATGGGAGGTGGGGGAAAAGGTTGCCCCCCAGGCATGTGTCTCCTCTTAATAACTTGGGTCCCATTTACACCAAATTCTCAGGACATGTCAGGGGGGACATAAAGACTCTGTCGAAGGCATTTTAGTGCCATCGGTAGGCATCAGGCTGAGAAAAAACCCTGGCCATTTTAAGCAGCCCTGCTATTACTCACACTGCAGTCTAAGCCTTCCTGTAAATAAACCACGCTCTTTGCTGAGACTACCTGGAGATTCCCTTCTGCATTAGTCTGGGCAGCTGTCTCTTACTGTAATAAAACTGCCTGCTGGGAAATCTCTCTTTTTTACCCACCAATTCTGAAGCAGCTACCAGTCAAGAAGAGACTTTCCCTATTCCAGTAGAAAGCCCAGTTGTGAAGAAAAAAAAAAAAAAGAAAAAACCTCCCCCCTCCCCCACGCTGATATCCAGCCAGTAGTGGTTGGCATTTTTTAACATGCCAATTGCTGCTAGCTAAAATTAGACCCAGATATTCCATGCCAGGTCAACGTCTGGGCACTGGCACTGAGAATCCAGGCATGACTGCCAGGAGATAACCATCCTGGTTGAATATTGGTTGGGATCTACATAAGGCAATCTGTCAGGTCTGCCACTCCCCCTTATCCCCTCCCCCCCCTGTTCTGATTCCCCCCCCCCCCCCCCCCCACACCAATCCTTCTCCTCATATCCTTTGCTCCTTGAATGCCTGCTCTGTTTGGCTCCGTGTTCAAAATGGCAGCACTGGCCTCTAGTGGTAGTCTTGCAGTACTACTGCTAGGTGTCACCCTTCCATAGTATATAGTTGCTAAATAGATAATTACAGACAGCACCAAATAGCACCAGAGTGATTGGTAATGATTCTCAGTGGCACTATCCAGAGAGTGCCATCGAAAATCAAGCGAAAACACTGGTCGGTGGTATGTATCCAGATAGTAGGTGCCGCTTTCTGAGTAACTACTGTAGAATATCGAGCCGCAGGCATTTAACCATCTTGTAATGTAACTTAGTAACGATGCCTGACCAATCTAATCTTAACTTAACCACTGTTCAGCTCTTCGCCAATCAAAAATTGGTTTTAAGCTTCCAGCTCAAGTCGGAACTAGGGCTAAAATCTGGCACCCTGAGCCTTCTTTTACATCTGGGGTTTTCTCCCTTAATAGTTCTTCCCTCAGAGGTTAGCTCTGGTCTCTGGCACTGAAACAGGAAATAAGAGGGGCAGCAGAACATGCAATGCGTTAGTGAGTTGAATGGGTCATGGGTCTGTATATTAAAAATGTGACCCATCTTTTTCAGTCTCACAAAACCTGAAAATTCTTGGAGTTACTATTGATCAAAACCTCACTCTTGATACCCACGGTGAAGAACACGACAAAAAAGATGTTCCACACCATGTGGAAACTCAAAAGAGTAAAACCATTCTTCCCGAGATACGTCTTCCGCACCCTTGTACAGTCAATGGTAATAAGCCATCTGGATTACTGCAACGCACTATATGCGGGCTGCAAAGAACAGACTATCAAAAATCTCCAAACAGCCCAGAATACTGCCGCCAGACTCATATTTGGAAACCCTAAATATGAACGTGCAAAAACCCCTTAGAGAGAAACTGCACTGGCTCCCACTTAAAGAACGCATTGCGTTCAAGATATGTACGATCGTACACAAAATTATCCATGCAAATGCCTCGATCTACATGCTGAACCTAGTGGACCTACCTCCCAGAAACGCCACAAGAACATCCCACAAATTTCTCAATTTGAACTTCCCCAGCTGTACAGGACTAAAATACAAGCTGATGCACGCCACTACCTTCTCCTACACGAGCACGCAAATATGGAATGCTCTACCCACAGACCTGAAATCAATTGTCGAATCAAATAACTTTCGCAAATCTTCAACAAGGCCTACAACGAGAACCAACAGCTCCACTAATTCACTCTCCCAACCCAACCAGTTAGGAAAATCCACTTCTACTGTCACCCGCCCAATCACTTCCTCTTTCTTCCCTACTTAAACTCTACACACCACTAACTGTATCTGATATTCTGGAATGACAATGTCATAACAAAACTATGTAAGCCACATTGAGCCTGCAAATAGGTGGGATAATATGGGATACAAATGCAATAAATAAATACGTACGATCCTACGTATTCCAGCTCCGTTTCAAATATTACTTCACAGTTATCTATTACAGTGGTCATTTCAAGGGGGAACGAGGTGATTCCTGCTTCATCTGCTGAACTTCAAAGGCATTTTAATGCCTTCAATACTTGTAATATCATTACAGCACAGTGAAACAACATGTATTCAGAAATTATGCAGGTGGAGGAGCAGCCTAATGGGACGTTCAGTGGGCTGAGAATTTGGGGAAATGGATCCAATTCCCACTGTGGCTCCTTGTGACTCTGGGCAAGTCACTTAACCCTCTGTTGCCCCAGGTACAAAAACGTAGATAATGAGTCCACTAGGGACAGAGAAAGTACCTGTATATAATTTAAATAAAAATATAAACCACTTTGGTTATACCACAGAAAGGTGGCATATCAAATCCATAAATTGTCCTTGAAGGCTATAACAACAAGTTACTGAAGTGACTTATGCAACAGTTACAGAAACTATCATTGATTAAACCCAATATATTGTGGGTAGGTCATGGATAATAGGTCATGCCATCAATGGGTCTTTGGTTACATGGGTCATGGGTCAGCTTGCATGGCTAATCAGAAACAAGATGGGCTTCAAGTTCAATCACATTGATGCTTGGCAACAGATTTTTGCTTCTCAAACACTGTATGTCTCATTAAGGTGCGTTTCCATTAGCCCACAACAGACTAATTTTATTCTCACAAACATTAACTACATACAGGGAATGAGGCCAACGCAGAGCAAGAGGGTATGGTGGCAAAACTGGAAGTAAACTTCTAAGCAAGGTTAACTCTGTTCTTTCACCACAAGAGGGCAGCAAATACTGTCAATTTAACACAACCAGGACAATAAATAAACTGTAAACAAGTTTCATACCTACCTAGATTAAAAATATTTCTATAAAGCTGTTGGAATCATATTCGGTATGTATTTTATGAGAAAGCTACCAAATAGTGAGGGTCAACACAACTTCAAAATCACACTACAAGAGACCTTGGCATAAGGAACAGAGTACAAACTGTGATGGCAGTGCACTGTGCGAATTAACGAATGTTATTTGCATGAAGTGTGATTTCCCATTGATATATAATCGGGTAAGGGTGGGGATCTGGCACCATTTTGACTGGTGCCCAAGATTATTTTTACACCGACAGCTTTTGCTTAAAAACTACACTGGCAGTTATTATTATTATTGTTAGGATTTATTTACCAGCTTTTTGAAGGAATTCACTCAAGGCGGTGTCCAGTAAGAATAACTCAAACATGAGCAATAGACAATTACAGCCGTTAAAAATATTCAAAAACAATACAAAGTATGGCATAGTATACTACTTACAACGTCAACACAACACATAATAGAACATTACTAGCCGTTGAGCCCATTAAAATGGGCTGGTGGTTCGTCGCCCCCGCCGCCCCTCCACCCGGCCCGTCTCTTCGCTATTCAACTTACATCTCCGCAGGAAGCAGAGATCAGCTGAGGTCCCGTCGGCCTTCCTTCTCTGCCTGTGTCCTGCCCTCGTGTGACGTAATGTCAGCGAGGGCGGGACACAGGCAGGGAAGGAAGGCCAACGGCAGCTCAGCTGATCTGCCTGCTGCGGCGATGTAAGTTGAATAGCGAAGAGATGGCCGGGTGGAGGGGTGGCGGGGGGGGGGGGGGTACCAGTGGCGACCTCGGCGGTTCCTTCCCCTTCGCGCAGTTTCCCTCTCTGGCCCGCCCCCCCCGTCATCACGTATTGACGCGGGGGCGGGACAGACAGGGAAGTCTCTACTGCGCATTTGCGAGTGAGTACGGTCACTCGCCATTTATATGTTTGATAGGTGATAGCGAAGGGTAAAGCAAAGATGTAACATAGAGAAGGGTAAGAAAGTAGGAAGAGTTAGAAAGTAAGGTGATTGAGTTAAAGAAAGTTGCCCATGAGGTCAGAGAAATGGTTAAATGTTATCTCAGCGAGGGTAGGAGTGGGTAAACATGTCCCGCTGCAGTATGTGCAGCCCGAGTCACTCCTTGTGTATGTGAGTGAGACTAACGAGTTAGTTACTTCTTCCAGTAAAGGCCTGGTCGAAGAGCCAAGCCTTCACCTGCCTGCCGAAGTAGAGATAGTCTTGTGTCAAGTTGCCACGCTCAGGGCAAAATACCGATTGCTTGGTTTATTCCAACATTTTTGATCATATCCATAAGAACACTTTGACCCCTGAGGCATGCACTTTTGCGCCGAAACACGGCCCGTGTTGGGTCACTTCTCAAATAAAAGAACTGTAATTATCTCCAACCTGAAGGCCCGGTGTTGCTTTTTATTGTTTCTGGGGGGAACTTTTAAACATGGAAACATGCTCTGCCCATCCGAATCGACCTTAACTGTGGTCTTCTGCCTCTCGCTACCACTAATGTCTTTTCCCTCCTAATTCTGGAAAGCTGCATGTCCAAATTTCTGACTAGCATGCAAATTTGCGTGCACATCTTATATAATACTGTCAGTTGCGTGAGTAACAATGACTTAATTAGCTGCTAACTGGCGTTAGTGCCAATTAACACCAATTATAGCCAATAATTGATTGTTAGTTGGCAGGTACACAGGTAACTGCTTGTAAGGGGCTTTAGAGAACACTGCCCCTCACCCTTAAGAAAAGTCCCTCCGATAGCCTGGGCTACCTTAAGAACACTGGTCCCACCCGGTGAGGAAGTGAGCGGGGAAGGGCGGAGTCAATACCTGGGAGATTAAAAGACAGGGAAGGAAGAACTGAAGCCCAAGTCTATGTCTTTACTGAACATGTTTAGCTGCTGTAACCTGGATGAGGTAAGCCAACTTTGCTTCTTTTGCTAAGACTTGTAAGCAGTGGCGTAGCCACAGGTGGGTCTGGGTGGGCCGGGGCCCACCCACTTAGGGTTCAGGCCCACCCAACAGTAGCACATGTTTAGTGGTAGCTGGTAGGGATCCCAAGCTCTGCCAGCTGAAGACTTCCCCCTGATGGTAATGAATATGGTGTGCTCCACGTTACTGGCACCTGTGAATGCTCAGTTTTCAGTGCATGCCTGCTGCAGACTACCAAGGTGGAGAGAAGCATTTTCCCACCAGCTGAGATATTTTTTTGGCGGCGGGGGGGAGAACATTTGGTACCCACCCACTTCTTGCCTAGGCCCACCCAAAATCTTGCTTGTAAGCCTTGCCGAGGTCCAGCTACGGCCAGACCTGGGACTCAAAAGACCAAAGAACTTACAGGCTGTGTTTGGGACGGGGCAGCCCCCACCAGCCACAGATTGATTGGCCCGCTAGCCAGAGGCCTATTCAAGACTGTTACTAAATAAAAGAAACAGTTGAATCTGATATTCCTGGCCTGTGAAGCAACAGGTCCCAGGGCTCAGGTGAATAAAACATTTATTTTCATATTTATATCCCTTATCTGGTTGAGTTTTTCACAGGGCTACCCCATAACTCTCACCCGGGGTATCACATTACTCTTAGTCAGTATTCTATACGTTAAGTGCTCAAATTCCAGAGTACACAACTTCAAGGAAGGGAGTTGCACCAAGAAAAGTCATGGGCAAGTTGGGCAGGGGAGGGAGCGTGTTAGTCAGTTTAGGTTGGGTATTATTAGGAAAGGTATGGAAAACAGGTGTGAGGATGTTATAATGCCGTTGTATCGCTCCATGGTGCGACCGCACCTTGAGTATTGTGTTCAATTCTGGTCGCCGCATCTCAAGATATAGTAGAATTGGAAAAGGTGCAGCGAAGGGCGACTAAAATGATAGCGGGGATGGGACGACTTCCCTATGAAGGAAGACTAAGGAGGCTAGGAATTTTCAGCTTGGAGAAGAGACGACTGAGGGGAGACATGATAGAGGTCTATAAAATAATGAGTGGAGTGGAACAGGTGGATGTGAAGCTTGCATTTGGTCGTTTCTGAGATGGACGTCCTTGGTTTCGAAAATCGCCAAAAATCAGAAACGACCGTGTCCAGGGACATCCAAATCTAGGGATGGCGAAATTTAAGGATTTGGACGTCCCTGACGGTATTTTCAAAACGAAAGATGGACGTCCATCTTGTTTCAAAAATACGGGTTTCCCCGCCCCTGGATTGGGACGATTTGCAAGGACATCCAAATCGAAACTTGGACGTCCCTTTCAAAAATGCCCCTCCACGAAAGCTTGGGGGACCTGCACAGACAGAGCGTGTTAAACCCAAGTTTCTGAGAGCACAGGAGGCCAAATTTTAACCAGGAAGGAAGCCTGGATTTTGGAGGAGTAGCCTAATGACTAGTGCAGTGGACTTTGATCCTGGGGAACTGGGTTCAATTCCCACTGCAGCTCCTTGTGACTCTGGGCAAGTCACTTAACCCTCCATTGCCCCAGGCACAAAATCTGCTTGGATTGCCCTTTTCCTTAAATATCGATCTTGTAAGAATTAATGTTGAGGGCTGGAGTGTAAATTTTAAGGGGTTTCGACGTTAGCTTAAGAAGAGTGCTGGGCAGACTTCTACGGTCTGTGCTCTGAGAATGGCAAGGACAAATCAAATTCGGGTTTAAAGTATCACATACCATGTAAAATGAGTTTATCTTGTTGGGCAGACTGGATGGACCGTACAGGTCCTTTAGCTGCTGTCATTTACTATGTTACTACGAGGACGGCAAGACCTGATATGGTCTACCAGTGAAGGTAGGGGAGGCAATCCCTGTAAAAGATTTCAGGTATGATAGGGTTGGGAGGAAAAGGATAGCTGTGGTTGGCTTGTATGTGGGAACTTATGTGCATCCACCCAGTGCTCCGATCTCGACCAACAAGACTGGATGGGCCTTTTGGTCTTTGTCTGCCAACATTCACTGGGGCTACTATGTAAATCCCATCATCAGCATTGCTTTAATTTTCACATACTCAGCTGGAAAAGTTGCCAGTACTGTGCGCTTCCACCTGGCAGGACAAAAGTTCACATCTCATATTCTTCTTGGCACCTGGACCTGAGAACAAGGCTTCAGTTTATTTATTTGCTGATTAAAGGAGGGAAAAAAATCCAAAATTGATTCAAGACTCTCACAGAGTTCTTGGAAAAACACAGTTCACTTGGTTGGGGGGGGGGGGGGGGGGGACCTTCTGTGAATTGTTAAGTTATTCTGAGACACTATTGAGATGAAAAATACCAAAACGAAATGAAATTTAACAAGTTTCTGTTATATCTATGGAGAATACAAAGGAAAAGCCCTGTCGTCAGTCTTAAACCAACCCCAGCATCCCTGCCAACTCTTATCGAAATTCTCAACCCCTATTTCTGCTACCACTTTCTCCCAATTATGTTTAGATTCTGAAAGATCGGGAAAACATCTCGTCTCTAGTAAGTTTCATCCCCATCTCAAATCTGAAGACAATTTCAAGTTTAGCCCCAAAATAAGAGGCAGACAAAAAGTTGACAAGAAATTAGAACAGATCCCTCTGCTGCTGGGCTTTGGGTATACACTGAGGGGCATTTTCGATACGACATCTAAGTCCGACTTTGGACGTTTTGCAAAAAACGTTCAAAATCTGAATAGAAAAGAAGGTCATTTTCAAAAAAGAAAAACGTCTATCTTTTTTTTTCTGAAAATACTGTTTTGAACAAGATTTTGTGATTTGGACATTTTGGTTTTTGGTCCATTTAAAAAAACCAAAAAAACGTCCAAGTGCAAAACGCACAAAATCAAGCCATTGTGATGTAGGAGGAGCCAGCATTTTTAGTAGACTGGTGCTCCAGACATCCCAGGATATAAATGGGACACCCTAGGGGGCACTGCAGTGGACTTCAAAAACATGCTCCCAGATACACATCTCACCGTTGCTCCCTTATTTGGTCTGCTGAGCCCCCCCTCCCCCACAAAAAACCCCCACTACTCCCCAACTGTACACCATTGCAGTAGCCCTTATGGGTGAAGGGGGCACCTACTCCTATATGTGGATACAGTGGGGGTACTGGTGAGTTTTGGAGGGCTCACAGTTCCACCACACAGCTCCACCACAAATGTGACAGGTAGAGGGAGATAGGGACCAGAGTCCCCCCCCCCCCCCCCACACCACGGTGCACTGCACTGACCACTCCACTACTCCAGGGACCTGCATGCTGCTCTAATAGACCTGGCTATAACATCTGAGGCTGTCATAGAGATTGCTAAATCATATTTGTATTCATATTTGTGGAGGGTGGGAGGGGGTCAGTGACCACTGGAGGAGGTATTGGGGGGGGGGGGGTCACCCCTGATCACTCCAGGGGTCATCTGTTCATTTATGCCTTATTCGTTATAAAAACAGGTCTAGCTCAAAACATCTTAGTTTTAGTCCTGGACTGTTTTGTTTTGTTCCATTATATAGTAACATAGTAGATGACGGCAGAAAAAGACCTGCATGGTCCATCCAGTCTGCCCAACAAGATAAACTCATATGTGCTACTTTTTGTGTAAACCTTACCTTGATTTGTACCTGTCCTTTTCAGGGCACAGACTGTGTAAGTCTGCCCAGCACTATCCCCGCCTCCCACCAACGGCTCTGGCACAGACCGTATAAGTCTGCCCAGCACTATCTCTGCCTTCCAACCTCCAGTCCCGCCTCCCAAACACCGGCTCTGGCACAGACTGTATAAGTCTGCCCAGCACTATCCCTGCCTCCCAACCACCGGCTCTGGCACAGACCATATAAGTCTTCCCAGCACTATCCCCGCCTCCCAATCACCGGCTCTGGCACAGACCGTATAAGTCTGCCCAGCACTATCCCTGCCTCCTACCACCGGCTCTGGCACAGACCGTATAAGTCTGCCCAGCACTATCCCCGCCTCCTGCCACCGGCTCTGCCACCCAATCTCGGCAAAGTAAAATTATGGCAGTAAAATGACCAAGTCATAGGAACGCCCACATCCCGCCCTTAACACGCCCCCGGCATGCCCCCCCCCCCCCCCCCCGTGTTTTGAATGCACTTCTGAGGGACGTCATAGAAAAACATTAAATAATAGGTTTTGAAAATATTGATTTGGACGTTTTTGTGAGAAAAATGTCCAAATGATGCTTTATGCCACTTTTTAGACGTTTTTCTCTTTTGAAAATGAGCTCCACTATCTACTCATGTTTTTTTGTTAAGCTTCCCTTTTACACTTTTCCTATCCCTCAGAAAGTTTCTCCACCATGTAGCTGAAAAACCTTGGCTTAATATGGCTTATTTTAAAGCTCACTCAGAGTGTGGACATTCAGACTGGTGGAGTTACAGAGATCAGAGAGCAGACCCATTAAACCCACATTATGGTGTCAGAAGAATCCAGAAAGCTCGTCAAAAATGTTTAAAAAAATCACTCCCTGGAGTGTGGGGAAAAAAAGTAAAGATGCTACAGCACACCGGAAGGGCAAAGAAAGCATTGCAAATTTCTACATTCATAATTATTCGCAGACAAGGCCAATCTGTCATGTCTCACAATTTCTATTTGAACATTAGATCAAGCCAAAGGTGTCTTTTTAACAGGCTTTTAAGGCTCTGAGGGTTTGCACTGAATCATACAAAGTCATAGAGTAATAAACACAGCCCATAAATCAGAGCTGCGTCTTGGTCTCGTACGGACATTAAAGTGTTGGACTTGTAGACTTTCGGCTAGACAGAACTGCCACTAACAAACTTTCCAGGACTTCCAAATTTTAGGTAAGCTCCAGCCTCCTTCTGGGAGGTGGACTTAAGCATCCGTTTCAAAAACTTAAAAATGAACCTTTCACCTTCTTGCTGTGCAAAGACACAATTACTGGTTGACTGTATTTCCTATCAGTTATTAGCATGAAGGAGAGAAACGCAGTACACAGGTAAATGAACGCATAGATGCAAACTTGAGATAGACTGTCACAATGTGTTAACGATCAATCATTACTCTGTCTTCTTATTAAAACAATAAATCAATACGAGGCCAAGGGAGAGAGGGAGGGCAGGTGGAGATATAGAACAAACTGTTAGCAGAGCTTCATATCAGCAGGTACCTGTGGGCTGCCCATTTCCCCCTATTGGCCATAACTCTTACTATCACAAAGGTACTGCGGGGAAGCGCGGGATGGAATAGAGGGGAGGATAGGGATAGGGTAAGGGGATACAACGGTTAAAAGGTTGAAGGTTGTACTTATCATTCGGCAATTGCTGGGTTTGTATAGATATGCCTACTGTTGTAACATGCAATGTTGGAAATGTTTGTCTTGATTATCTGTAAATCAATCGGCTGAGAAACGATCGGATCCTACGAGGTCTTTCCAAGTTCAGACTCCTGGAGGAAAGTAGCAGTAAAGCCGATTCGATATGAGTGGGGGGTATAACGAGGGGGGAATTAGTGGGGGGATAGGGATAAATGGTATATATATATGGAAAGTATTGATGATGACTGTATGCACATGACTGTGATTGATATATCTGATGTGACTATTTTGCTGCTTGTCAAGGTGTTTGTTTTATTAGAATGTCATCAATAAAAAATTGTTGAAAGTTAAAACAATAAATCAAAGGGCAAGCCGATAAAGGGAATCAATCTAGAAAGTGGGATCCAGTACAGTAGACAAAAAAGCACCTTTCCATTTAAAAAAGGGCCAGGAACTGGACAATACGGACACACATCCATTAGCATCAAGAGAGGATAACAGAAAAAACTGTACCAGCAACGTGTCATGTTATTTATTTTATTTTATTGCATTTGTATCCAACATTTTCCCACCTATTTGCAGGCTCAATGTGGCTTACATAATGACCGTGATGGCGATCGCCATTTCCGGTATGGCAGATGCAGAGTGACAATGTTGAGGTTCTTGTATAATAAACACATCGGAAGAAGGGTTGCGTTGTGAACAATTCGAGTCTTAGTTTCATTAAGTTGTGAGATCGAGTCATTTAGGTTAGGTCATCAGGGTATGCCTTTTTGAATAAGTAAGTTTTTAGTGATTTCCAAAAGTCTGATAGGTCGTGAGTTGTTTTCAAGGTGAATGGTAGTGCGTTCCATAGTTGCGTGCTTGTAAAGGAGAAGCTGGATGCATAGGTTGATTTGTATTTAATTCTTTTGCAGCTTGGGTGGTGTAGGTTTAGGTATGTGCGTGTTGACCTTGTGGTGTTTCTGGTTGGAAAGTCAATGAGGTCTAGCATGTATCCCGGGGTCTCACCATCGATGATTTTATGTTACCACGAGATAGTGTGTAGTTGTGTACCAACTACACACTATCTCGTGTGATAGCGGGGATGGGACGACTTCCCTATGAAGAAAGATTAAGGAGGCTAGGGCTTTTCAGCTTGGAGAAGAGACGGCTGAGGGGAGACATGATAGAGGTATATAAAATAATGAGTGGAGTGGAACAGGTGGATGTGAAGCGTCTGTTCACGCTTTCCAAAAATACTAGGACTAGGGGGCATGCGATGAAACTACAGTGTAGTAAATTTAAAACAAATCAGAGAAAGGTTTTCTTCACCCAACGCATAATTAAACTGTGGAATTCATTGTCGGAGAACGTGGTGAAGGTGGTTAGCTTGGCAGAGTTTAAAAAGGGGTTAGACGGTTTCCTAAAGGACAAGTCCATAAACCACTACTAAATGGACTTGAGAAAAATCCACAATTCCAGGAATAACACTTATAGAATGTTTGTACATTTGGGAAGTTTGGATTGGCCGCTGTTGTGGACAGGATGCTGGGCTCGATGGGCCTTTGGTCTTCTCCCAGTATGGCAATACTTATGTACTTATGTAGCTCTGCTTTATGTGATGAACGTTAAAACGCTTGGCTAGTTTAAGAGTATTGGGTGCCTGTCTTTGCCTCACACGTACTTTACCTTGCATTTGTTTTTGTGACGATACTCTTCTGTGTGTTCACCGAATGCTGTATTATTGGATTCTCAAGTCTATTTATGTGTTATTACCGTCAGTGGCTGAGGCAATTGACATCGAGTCCTGAGACAGGTGAGGAAAGCGCCGAAACGCAGGACTGCGTCGAGTCTTTGGATTTTCATGTGAGAATAAACCTGCTGTTTGGATATACATCTGGTCTACCCCCTACTTTTTCTTTTTGTACTTTGCAAGAGTATTTGGGTGCCCCAGGCGAACCTTCAGAATTACACTCCCCAAATTCACTTTATAAAAATCTCAGAACTGGACATCTTAAGTTAAACAGTCAACTTTTTTCGCAGGTAAAAGTATGAGTAAATGGTCCTTTTGGGTTTGCGTTGCTGTTGGGACTTTTCCATTGCTTTGACTGCAGCCTGCTTTTTGATGACCCCTTGAAGTTGATGCCCTAAGGCCCTGATGACGAACCTATGACACGCGTGTCAGCACTGACACGCGTAGCCATTTTCGATGACACGTGGCGCCACCGCAGTGTGGTCCGCCCTCCCTCCTCACTTCCGGAAACTAACCTTAAAGCCTCCTTTCATGTCGCAGCAAGCAGCAGCAGGGCAGGCCACTCCTTCCTTCCGTGTCCCGCCCTCGCCTGACGTAACGTCCGCGAGGGCGGAGCACAGAAGGGAGGTCTGCCCTGCTGCTGCTTGCTGCGACGTGAAAGGAGGCTTTAAGGTTAGTTCCGGGCCTGGTAGCGGGTGGAGGGGGGGCCCGGCGACCTCGGGTGGGCAGCGATCTTGGGTAGGGGGGCCCGGGGGCGGTCCTAGTAGCAGTGATTTTTCTTGAAGTGACACACCACCCGAGTTATGCTCGTTTTTTTGGCGAATTTTGACACACCAAGCTCAAAAGGTTGCCCATCACTGCCCTAAGGAATCACCTAGTCCTGCCTAATGGTTGGGACAGCCCTGATTAAACACAAACCTGATGTGGAAAGGGAAATGGGACTTGATATACCAGCTTTCTGAGGTTTTTGCAACTAAATTTAGAGCGGTTTACATATATTCAGGTACTTATTTTGTACCAGGGGCAATGGAGGGTTAAGTGACTTGCCCACAGTCACAAGGAGCTGCAGTGGGAAATGAACTCAGTTCCCCAGGATCAAAGTCCGCTGCACTAACCACTAGGCTACTCCTGCACTAGCAACATCCCATGTAGAAGCCTGCCCTTGCAGATCAGCAATGCAGCTGCGCAGGCTTCTGTTTCTGTGAGTCTGACATCCTGCACGTACTCAGATTTGTTAAATAGACACATTTAACAGCACTGAAATTCAAATAACAGAGATATAATACAATATAATAGTGATGGAATATCTAATAATCACAGAATAACTTGGAGGGGCATAATCAAACAGCGCCGGCTACATCGGTGGCCGGCCATCTTCGCAGCCGGCTCTGCGAGAGGGCGGAGCCAAGCATATTTTTGAAATACGCTTGGCGCCGGCCAAATCGCGCGCTGGGTTTACATGAGATGGCCGGCTTCGTTTTCCAGCCATAATGGAAACCGGGCCCGGCCATCTCAAACCCGGCGAAATGCAAGGCATTTGGGCGTGGGAGGAGCCAGCATTTGTAGTGCACTGGCCCCCCTGACATGCCAGGACACCAACAGGGGGGCACTTAACAAAATTTAAAAAAAAAATAGCTTCCTGGTGCATAGCACCCTTACCTTGGGTGCTGAGCGCCCCAAATCCCCTCCAAAACCCACTCCCCACAACTCTACACCATTACCATAGCCCTAAGGAGTGAAGGAGGGCACCTACATGTGGGTACAGTGGGCTTTGTGTGGGGGGGGGGGGGGGGGTTGGAGGGCTCCCATTTACCACCACAAGTGTAACAGGTAGGGGGGGATGGGACTGGGTCCACCTGCCTGAAGTGCACTGCACCCACTAAAAACTGCTCCAGGGACCTGCATATTGCTGTCAGGGAGCTGGGTATGACATTTCAGGCTGGCATACAGGCTGGCAAAAAATGTTTTATTGTTTTTCTGCCTGCCCTAATTTCCAGCCCTACCTATGCTGGTGTGTGACTTATGCCAAGCTAAGTCTATGCTTTAAGATGTCTTTTTTAAGTAGGGATGTAAAATGTTACTGATAAATAAAGCCTTACTGCTTAATCTCAGCTGCCAGGGACAAGAGGCCATACAAGATTTGGTGCTTCCTCTCGGCTACCTAAGCAGCTTCCATGGCCACCCCCACAGGGCAGGCTAAGCCACAGCTGGCCAGCTTGAGAAGACCCTGGCATATTTAAACGTGTAATGGTTTAAATTTCAGTAGTTTAAACAGTTACCTTTCTAAATATTTATATTCCTACTTTGCCCAACAGAACTACAAAGAACCCCCCTCTCCCCCCCCCCCCCCCCCCCCCCGCATCTACCAATGTCTGAATTTGTCCTTAAAGAGCGAGCACAGGATGTGAACGCATCAAGAGGAGTCTGGAATTAAAATTCAGGGAATAGACGCATTTCTGGATGTTTTATTACGGTGGCATTTAAGAAAAAAAATATATATGTATGTTCATTAGCTCTCTATTCAATCATTTAGATGTGTTTTGTCGGAGTTCCAGCTAAGTGAGCATAAAAAGCAATTAGATATAAAATGTTTTAGCATCTAATGGGGTGGTACCATATATTACCAGAACACAAGCTACGTGAAACGCTGACTTCTGGAGGTCAGATTAAAATCCTTTGCACACAGACGTCAACAAGGCAACGCCACTAAATTAACCTTCACTCAAGATACGCTTTACTTGCTAAACAAGTCTTTACATTCTAAAGGGGGGGCTGGTTTAGTTTTAGCCCCCGAAAGCCAAGTTGTCATGATTGAAAACAAGAATAACCTTGATGTCAAGTGATACTGGAAGACAGGAGCACTTGAAACTCAAAAAGGACAAACGGGAACTAATAATTCTTCGTTCAGCAGCAGATGGTCTACACAACCGTTGTACAAGATAATTCACCTAGTTGCGGAGTTGCCTATCCGAACAATCCTGCAAATTCACGTTAAGCACAAGAACGTCAAAATACATACTTCAAGGTCATACACTGAGCTGCAGCTAGGGCAATGAACAGAGACCCCCCCTGGGTCTGCAGAAGCTCAGTGTGTGGCGGCAGCTAAAAAAGCAAATAGAACGTTAGGTATTATTAGGAAAGGAATGGAAAACAAAAATGAGGATGTTATAATGCCTCTGTATCGCTCCATGGTGCGACCGCACCTCCAATATTGTGTTCAATTCTGGTCACCGCATCTCAAAAAAGATATAGTGGAATTAGAAAAGGTACAGAGAAGGGCAACAAAAATGATAAAGGGGATGGGACGACTTCCCTGTGAGGAAAGGCTGAAGCGGCTAGGGCTCTTCAGCTTGCAGAAAAGACAGCGGAGGGGAGATATGATAGACGTCTATAAAATAATGAGTGGAGTGGAATGGGTAGACGTGAATCTAATGTTTACTCCTTCCAAAAGTACTAGGACTAGGGGGCACGCAATGAAGCTACTTCGTAAATTTAAAACAAACCAGAGAAGATATTTATTCACTCAACGTGTAATTAAACTCTGAAATTTGTTGTCAGAGAATGTAGTAAAGGCAGTTAGCTTAGCAGGGTTTAAAAAAAGGTTTGGATGGCTTCCTAAAGGAAAAGTCCATAGACCATTATTAAAATGGACTTGGGGAAAATCCACTGCTTATTTCTAGGGTAAGATGCATAAAATGTATTGTACATTTTTAGGATCTTGCCAGGCACTTGTGACCTGAATTGTCCACTGTAGGAAACAGGATGCTGGGCTCCATGGACCTTTGGTCTTTCCCAGTATGGCAATACTTATGTACTTATGCTACTATTTGATATTCTGAATGGAATCTTGCTACTCTTTGGGGTTCTACATGGAATGTTGCTATTGTTTAGGTTTCTGCCAGGTATTTGTGACCTGGATTGGCCACTGTTGGAAACAGGATGCTGGACTTGATGGACCTTTGGTCTGTCCCAGTATGGCAATACTTTTGTACTAACCTATGAGCAACTCTGCCATCTCCACAGTCAAACAAGGTAGAATGGAATGTGGTTACCAGTGGTATTAACATTTTTCCAGTAGAATTTTATTAGTCTGAGAAAGGGCTGCAGACAAAAGATTTCTCTACCTGGTCTTCCACCTCTCTCTGCTGCCACTCCTCTGCTTTCTTCTGTAGCTCCTCCTGAATTACACGAGCATATGCCAGATCCCTCTCTTCACTTGCAATAGAAACAAAGACAAAGTGGAGTTTTATTACCTATAGCACAAACCGGTCTCCATTCTCAACCCAACCCGTGCAGTTCCAAGGTAAGAAAGTCAATGTGGAAGGGGGGGGGGGGGGAGATTTTGGATTTAGCTCTTAACTTTTTATTTTTCAGATGTAGCTCAAGGTGAGACCGATGCAGTAGACATTTTCCTGTCCCCAGAGGGCTCACAATCTAAGAAGGCAATTCTATACCTGGGTACCCCCCTATTAGGTGCTCCAAAGCTCACGGGGAATCCCCATTTTATGATGGTTACCATTACTGAACACTGGTGTGGCTAAGGTTAGACATGCTCACTTATGCCAGGTCAATGGCAGGTGTAAAGGGGTGTAACAATGTGCAACATGTCACATGTGTAACTTTACAGTATTCTGTAAATTACACGCATAAGTGGGAGACACACCCATGCTCTGCCCATGCTCACTCCCCTGCACAGTTATGCACTAATGCGCTTACTCACTACCTTGCAGAGTACATTTACAAAGGCAGGGGCCCTTTTACTAAGCTGCGTAGGCGCCTACGTATGCCCAATGCATGTCAATTTGGGATCACTACCCCGCTACCGCATGGCCCGGGCAGTAATTTCATTTTTGACGCACGAACCCTATGCACGCCAGAAAATACTTTTTATTCTCTGACACGAGGCACTACCAGGCGGTAAAAAGGCATTTTACACACGTAGACCCTTACCGCCCAGTTAACGCATGAGACCTTACCGCTGTCAACGGGTGGCGGTAAAGTCTCAGACCCAAAACAGAGGCGCGCCAAATTTCGTTTCGCCACATGTCCATTTTCGGTAAAAAAATTAAAAAAAAAAAAAAAGCATTTTTACAGGTGCGCTGAAAAACGGTTCTGTGCGCATCCAAAACACGCGCCTACACTACTGCAGGCCATTTTTCAGTGCACCTTAGTAGAAGGACCCTGCAGGCAATGGAGGGATTAATGGCAGATTCTATAAATGGCACACAGATTGCCATACACAAAATTGCATGATATCACTGAGATGTGCATGCAACCAAATTGGCCAACAAGCCGATTAGTGCTAATTGGGTGCTAACAATCAATTATTATCAAAGTATTCACTAGGCATACATAACTGTTTGATGGTGAAGGGAGTGCTTAGATAATCTCTCTCATTATACTCAGCTTCAACTTCACATAAAATACATCCTTATTCAAAACATCATGGTCTAGTTAAACAAAGATACTTTAATAGGATCGTCAGACCAGCGTGTCTGCCTCTATAATGGCTAATATGAGCCAAGCATGTTTCAAAGGCAGTACTGCAATCCTCATTGATCCCAATTTTTAGTTTTTCTTTTTGTATTATTCACTTCTATCATTTATCTTGGTTTTCCACACTCATTATCGATTTTCAATTTAATACTTAGCTTTTCAGATTCAGTGAACATGCATAATGGAGACCCGGTATCACCGACATAGATCCATGTTTCGCTGTACGCTGTTTCAAGGTAGTCTCCTGTTTTCTCATAGCGTACAGCGAAACATGGATCTATGTCGGTGATACCGGGTCTCCATTATGCAAACAAACAAACGCAATCCAGACCTAAGTGACTTGCCCAAGATCATGAGAAGCAGCGGTGGGGTTTCAACTCTGGCTTCCCAGCCAACGGCTCTAAATATTAGGCTATTCTTCCACTCAGGAGTTACTACCACTCAGGTAAAGTAACAAAGATAAAGCAAAGGGGCTGAAGAAAATCCAAAATTAAGCCCAAATTTGAAACTTCAAAATATTTAACTAAGGGTTTTTTTTTACTAAGCTGTGATAGCATTTTATCTCGTGGTAGAAATCAGCTGGCGGTAAATGCCGAGACACCCATGGGAAAACAATGGGCATATCGGACTTTACCGCCAGCTGATTTCTATGGCGAACTAAAAATGCTACCACCGCTTAGTGAAAGACCCCCTTAAAGAGATCAAAAACATTTTTCAGAGCCAATAGAAACATAGAAACATGACGGCAGATAAAGGCCATATGACCCATCCAGTCTGCCCATCTTCTGTAACCCCTAATTCTTCCTGTTCCTAAGCGATCCCACATGCTTATCCTATGCCTTTTAAAATTCTGGAACAGTCCTCGACTCCACCACCTCCACCGAGAGGCCATTCCACACCTCCACCACCCTTTCTGTGAAATAATACTTCCTTAGGTTATTCCTAAGCCCCCTCTTAACTTCGTCATATGCCCCCTCGTTCCAGAGCTCTCCTTCATTTGGAAAAGGCTCTCTTCCTGTACATAAATGCCCTTGAGATATTTAAACGTTTCTATCATGTCTCCTCTCTCCCAGCGTATACAAGTTGAGGTTCATAAGCCTGTCCCTGTAATTTTTGCATTCAAGACCGCTTACTAATTTCGTAGCCGCCCTCTGGACCAACTCCATCCTGTTTATATCTTTCCGTAGGTGCGGTCTCCAGAACTGCACGCAGTACTCCAAATGAGGCCTCATGATTCAATGACATTGATTAGGTTAATCTCAAAAATGGGTTTCAGCCTTACATGGATGTTAGCTGAACAAAGCATTTCCCAATAAATAAATCTAAAAATAAAACGGAGGTGGCCCACCCAGGGCCAGAGAGGGAGAGAAGATGGGTGTTGTTGCTGCCACTGCCACAGTGGCCCCTTGCTGATCCATAAGTGGCAGCTCTCCACCAGCCCTTGGGATGGCAAGGGTAGTTTGAGTCACCTGGGCATGCCAACTAGGCAGTGGAGGGGCTAACAGACTTGCAATGAGGAGGGAGGAGGAATGTAGACATAGACCACAAAAGCAGAATGCATCTAGGTACACCCAATGGATCAAGTGTAAAAGAGATAAATTTGCAGGAATTAATGTCTATGAAGCACAATTCAAGAAAGGAACTGCTGGATGGTAACCGTGCTCCCTGCTCACCCTTCCACCTGCTAATTACTAATATTAATAATTCATAATAGAGTGGAGGAGTAGCCTAATGGTTAGAACACCGGGGGTCCTTATATTAAGGTGCGCTGGTGTAGACGCGTGTACTGGATGCGTGCAGGTCCATTTTTCAGCGCACCTACAAGAAAAGTCTTTTTTTTTTTGGTCGAAAATGGACGTGCAGCGAAATGAAAGGGAAATGGGACTTGATATACCGCCTTTCTGAGGTTTTTGCAACTACATTCAAAGCGGTTTACATATATCCAGGTACTTATTTTGTACCAGGGGAAATTGGCGCACATCCATTTTGGGCTGAGACCTTACCGCCACCCACTGACTTAGTGTTAAGGTCTCGCGCGTTAACCAGGCAGTAATCATCAGCGCGCGGGTACACTGGCGATTACCGCCCAGTTAGTGCTGCACGCGGTAGCCGGGCGGTAGTTCCGAACTGGCACACGTTGGGCGCGCGTAGGCGCCTACGCGGCTTAGTAAAAGGGCCCCTCAGTTTCACATCTAGGGGTGCCTCATTCAAATCCCACTACTGCTCCTTATGATCTTGGGCAAATCACTTAACCCCTCCTTTGTCTATGTCCTGCATATAATATTCACAAATTTTAATTAAAAAAAACATAATAGCTGGAATAAAATCAAGTTTAAAGTGCTGTGCTCTGGTTATCTAAAACCCCTTCACAAAAAAAAAAAAAAAATTGTGAGACCAGTAGGAAACAAAAACAGAAAATGGACCTTGAAGCCCAGTCAAATAAAAGTGGATTGACCTACATCTGTCGTCGTTTTTGTAAACACTGGAGCTTGCTCTGCTGGTCTTCTTCATCTTGGAGCTTCTTGGCTATTCGAATGTCCTTCTGGACTAGCTTGTTCTTCTGAATGTTTAAAGCATAATGTTGCTCAACTGGGGTGGTAAAGGGAGAAACGGATTCAGTCAGACATAGCCATTGGACCACTGCAGGACTGAGGCTGTCAGAAACAGAAAACTCACTCCAAACATTTCACTGGAAAGCAAAATGTTTGACTTTATTGCAGAAATTCTAGGGCAGAAGACACAGAACGTTCAGACTCTCTCGGCAAGGCATAAACAGGGCCGTTGAGAGACGTGGAGGGGCATAATCGAACGGCGGCGGCCATCTCCGGGGCCGGCGCCGCACGCGGGCGGAGCCAACCGTATTTTTGAAAAAGATGACCGGCCATCTCTTTCTTCGCTAATACGGTTGGGCCCGGCCAAATGTCAGAGTTCACCGGGTTTGACATGTCCGGCATCGGTTTTCAGCCATAATGGAAAATAATGCCAGCGATCTCAAACCCGGCCAAATGCAAGGCGTTTGGGTGTGGGAGGAGCCAGCATTTGTAGTGCAATGGCCTCCCTCACATGCCAGGACACCAACCGGGCACCCTAGGGGGCACTTCTAAAAATTGTTTAAAAAATTTAAAAATAGCTCCCAGGTGCAAAGCTCCCTTCCCTTGGTTGTTTAACCCCCCAAATCCCCCCCAAAACCCACTCCCCACAACTCTACACCATTACCTTAGCCCTAAGGGGTGAAGGGGGGCACCTTCGGGTGGGTACAGTGGGTTTTGGAGGGCTCCTATTTACCACCACAAGTGTAACAGGTAGGGGGGGGATGGGCCTGGGTCCACCTGTCTGAAGTGCACTGCACCCACTAAAAACTGCTCCAGGGACCTGCATACTGCTATCAGGGAGCTGGGTATGACATTTGAGGCTGGCAAAAAAAGTTTTTTTTGGGGGTGGGAGGGGGTTGGTGACCACAGGGGGAGTAAGGGGAGGTGATCCCCGATTCCCTTCGGTGGTCATTTGGTCAGTTTGGGCTCCTTTTTGAAGCTTGGCCGTGAAAAGAAAGGGACCAAGTAAAGCCGGCGAAATGCTCGTCAAGCATGGCTTTTTTTTTCCATTATTTGGCAAAGCCGGCCATCTCGTGAGCACGCCCCCGTCCCGCCCCCGTCCTGTCTTCACTACCCTACCGACACGCCACTTTGATGTTTCGCCGGCTCCGCGATGGAAAGCAGTTGAACCCGGCCAAAATCGGCTTTCGATTATACCGATTTGGCCGGGTTCAGGAGATCGCCGGCCATCTCCCAATTTGTGTCGGAAGATGGCCGGCGATCACTTTCGAAAATGAGCTGGATAGCCAGGCCCGGGGCAGAACTGGACTGCCGCAAGCCGCCCCCTCACACTCACAGCTGTTCCCGCCTGCCCGCTTCCTTTCTGTCTTTGCCTCCAAGGGGGGGCCTGGGCCCGGCGCCAGTAAGCTGCTTCTTGTGTGCCTGCTCCAACGGTTTGACCCGGATGACTGCATTAACACGGTATCACGCTAATGCAATCATCCGGGTCCTGGTTGTCACGCAGGAGCAGGGGAGGACAGACCTGGAAGCAGGCAGCAGGAAGAAGCTTACCGGAGCTTGGCCCGGCCCCACCTTGGAGGCCGGGCCCGGGGAATTTTGCTCCCCCTGCCCTGGTCATAAACTTGTTAACAAAGGAAATGTCACTGGAATATTTACAACAGCAATGACTTTTTAAAAAGTTAAAAGACCTAACTTTCAAACAGAATGCTATAAGCCTATTCTAACGTTATATTCCAGTGATCAATGACGACACGCCCAAGTGTTACGTCCCCCGTGCTGAAAAACTGTTCTACACTTTGCACCTACAGTAATTCTCCATACATGCCACACGTCAAAGCATTCAGGACGTAATGTTTTCAGACGTCACTGGCCTACCCTATGCCTAGTTTTATATTAACTAAAAGCTGTGATTGGGGGAAAAAAAATCATCAGCACACATTCACTGTAGAGCCCCCTGGGACCTGGGACTTCAGTCTCCTGGCTAATTGCTCTGTGTCTGCCCTAGAAGCTGAGTCACTCAGGCACCTTTTAATTAAAACAAAAATAAAATATCCCACGAAGAGGACGATGAAGCAAAGAGTTTGCACTGGGGAGAGCAGGGCTGCCGAATTTCAAATAAGGTTTCTGCAGCATGGTCGGCGGTAAGAAGGGCGGAAACACTCCAGTTGCCAACAGGCAAAAGTGCTAATTAGTTGCTGGCTCTCGTCCAAAGATTATACCAGGGACCCTGTTCCACGTTTGTCCTCTAGAAGTTACGACAGGTGCTAACAAATGCTTTTGTGCTTTGAATCGGCACAGACCAGCCGCTGCACAGAGGCCTAAATGGGACCAGACGTTACCAGGGCCGCCGAGAGACATAGCCGGGCCTGGGGTAGGGCTGCCCCCCCCCCCCCCACACACACCTGGGCCGCTGCCGCGCTGTCCCCAACATTCGGCCGCCGCCCCCGCCCACCCCCTTGCCTTCCTGTGTCTGGGTGCTCCTCCCTCGGTCTGTCATCTCCTGCTCCTGTGTGCCGGAACCTGGATGAATGCATACCCGCAATAACCCGTGTCACCCGGGTTATTGTGTTAATGCAATCATTTGGGTCCTGGCATGCAGGAGCAGGAGAGAGACAGACCTGGAAGCCAGGGCCGTAGCGAGGACGGCTGACACCCGGGGCGGGTCGCCGCTGCGCACCCCCCGCCCCCGGTGCAGCACGGCGTGCACCCCCCCTCCGCGGCACGCACCCCCCCCCCCTCCGAAGAGAATTCTTACTTGCGGGGGACGGGCGGGAGGGCCGATCCGCCTCGAGTGCACGTTGCTCGGAGCTGCGTCGGCTCCACTGGTTCACTGCTCTCTCTGCCCCGGAACAGGAAGTAACCTGTTCCGGGGCAGAGGGAGCAGGGAACCAGCGGGGCCGACACCCCCCCAGCGTGTGCACCCGGGGCGGACCGCCCCTCCCGCCCCCCCTTCCTACGCCACTGCTGGAAGCAGGCAGGGAGGAAGAAGCTTGGCCCCCCCCCCCTTGGCAGCTGGGCCTGGGGAATTCTGCCCCCCCCTTCTCGGTGGCCCTGGACGTTACAAGTGGGGAGCTGAAGTCATTCATCCAGTGAAGTAAGAACTGTGTCTCACAAACGACATTTTCTCAGAAACAGGCTGGGAGTCAGATCACAGAGAATCCGACAAACTTCCTAAGACTTCAGCTCATTATGGCAAACGTTTCTTACACCGAAGGACCACTGACTGACGCAAACAAACCAAAGACACACGAAACATTTTTTTTTCTGTAAAGTCTTTAACACTGAAAGGTTTTCTCTACAACATTCGTCATCTCATCCTGTCAAGAAAGACAGATTGTAATGAAACAGTCTGGTTAACAACAGGGACATTGATCTTTGCATCCGATATCTGCCGTGATTACACAGCGGACAAGTTCTGCAAAACTGAAAAATGATTCATAAATAAGATGGATGATCGTTTTATCGGGATGAGAATTGTGGCTTCAATAAAGGCAACTCTCCTAATACAGAGTGGAGATTAGACATGAGCCAATGTAAGATTTTCTGTGCAGCTCCTGTTGTGCCTCAGAACCAAAAGAATGGGTCCAATATTCAGCAGGACTTATTTAAGTAGAAGAGGTTCCTATCCAGATAAGTTCCCCCCCCCCCCCCCACCTCACCAGATCATAACTGGATCTTTATCAGCACTTACCCAGATAAAACTGACAGAGGCAGGAGACACGTTATAGACTAAACAATTTATTGAGACATGAGCTTTCGAGGACCAGAGACCATCAGATGCATCAGATGGTCCAGGGGCGGAGCTAAGAATTACCCAGTTAGCGGTTAATATTCAGTCTGCTAACCGGGTAACTGTCTGGATACTGGTCTGAATATTACCCGCACGTGGATCAGTGTCGGCAGCAGAAGTAACCTGACAAAATACTTTTTCACAGAAAGGGTGGTGAATTTGTGGAACGGCCTCCCGGAGGATGGAGATGAAAACTGTATCTGAATCCGCAAACGAACCTTTTCCGGAGAGGGGAAGGCGGTTGAACTAGAAGACATGAAATGAATTTGAAGGGGGGGGGGGGCAGACTCAAGAAAAATGTCAGGGAGTATTTCTTCACGGAGAGAGTGGTGGATGCTTGGAATGGCTCTCCCGCGGGAGGTGGTGGAGGTGAAAACGGTAACGGAATTCAAACATGCGTGGGATAAACATAAAGGAATCCTGTTCAGAAGGAATGGATCCTCAGGAGCTTAGCCGAGATTGGGTGGCCGAGCCGGTGGTGGGAGGCGGGGCTGGTGGTTGGGAGGCGGGGATAGTGCTGGGCAGACTTATACGGTCTGTGCCGGGGCTGGTGGTTGGGAAGCGGGGATAATGCTGGGCAGACTTATACGGTCTGTGCCGGGGCTGGTGGTTGGGAAGTGGGGATAATGCTGGGCAGACTTATACGGTCTGTGCCAGAGCTGGTGGTGGGAGGCGGGGCTGGTGGTTGGGAGGCGGGGATAGTGCTGGGCAGACTTATACGGTCTGTGCCAGAGCCGATGGTTGGGAGGCGGGGATAGTGCTGGGCAGACTTATACGGTCAGTGCCCTGAAGAGCACAGGTACAAATCAAGGTAGGGTATACACAAAAAGTAGCACATATGAGTTTTATCTTGTTGGACAGACTGGATGGACCGTGCAGGTCTTTTTCTGCCGTCATCTAGTATGTTACTATGTTACTGTGTAATTCAAGAGAGCTTGGGACAAGTATATTGGATCTATAAGGGAGTGATAGAGAAAGCAGATGGCATGGATGAGCAGATCGTGCAGGCCACATGGTCTTTGTCTGTCTACATTTTTCTATGTATGTTTCTTTTATACCTGGATATTCAGTACCAATATCCAGGCACGGCCTAGCACTGAATATCTGTTATGAAAAGCCTGTGGTGACGAGTTTTTACAAAACTCATTGCATAAAACAGGACCTGAGCTAAAACAGCATGAGTCAAACTAGAATCTAGTCCTATCTGTATCCTTTCTAATCACACCTATTACTTTCACAATATACTAACTGAAGTGGTGAAACCTAACCAAGAAAATTTACTTTCTAAAAATTCATTTACTTGCAATTCAGTTTTCCATGTCAATGTTCTACTAAAGCAGAAATCATTCTTTTCTACATGTCCTAGTGTTCGTTATAGGAGATTCAGTAGGAAGTACTTATACTCAGTGTGCTTCTTCTAGCAAAAAAGGTGCCGGTTCTCAAATGCCGGGCCACCCTTCAGGGATGAGTTGATCACTGAGGGACTCACCCCACATTAGCCAGGACCCCTGCAATCAGTCACAGAATCTATGACAAGGCAGAATTGGTGTGTAGAGCCTGAGCTCTTTCATTAAAACTTGGGCACCATGGGTCAATTTTAGCAGACAATGGAAAAGGTGCCGGTACTCAGTACCCCCAAGTACCCCCTCAAAAATAACCCTTCTAAAGAGTGACAAGATTCCATACAGAATCTCAAAGACTAGCAACATTCCATCTAGAACCCCAAAGAATAGCAAGATTCTGGAATCCTAAAGAGCAGCGTGTTTTTTTCTAGCAAAAAAGGTGCCGGTACTCAAATGCCGGGCCACCCTTCAGGGATGAGGTGATCACTGAGGAACCCACCCCACAATAGCCAGGACCCCTGCAACCAGTCACAGAATCTATGACAAGGCAGAATTGGTGTGTAGAGCCTGAGCTCTTTCATTAAAACTTGGGGACCACCATGGGCCAATTTCAGCACCCAATGGAAAAGGTGCCGGTACTCAGTACCCCCAAGTACCCCCTCAAAAAAAACCCTGCTTATACTATGATTACTTGTAGCTATAAAAATTTATTGATCAGAGAGAAACAAGACCAAGCATCAGAAGGCAGTAGGACCTACATTTTCTGCATGCAAATTCTACCCGAATCTAATTTTCAGTCTCCGACTACCCTGTACAGGAAGAAAACATCTGTTATCCCAAACTGGTAATTTAGATAACCCAGTTTATGAGCTGATATGGAAATGGAATCGACGATGGGTAATTTTGAGCCAGTACAGGTAGTCTGTAGGTCCACGGGCATAGGAATCAACTTTCCAAAACAATTGGGGATGTAAAACTCAGCACAAATTACATCTCCTTGGGTACACTGAAGGTGTTTGCTCAGTATTGGGGGTACTCAAGCACCCACCCACTGCACCCACAGAACTGGCACCTATGCCCATCAGTACTTTGTACAGAGTAGCCACAGAATGCAAAGCAATTTTTAAAGGAATGCTCCCTTTAAAAAATCCACTCAAAACCAGTGTCACAGAGATCTTATTCCCTATATACTTTGAAAGAGAAATCCCAGCATGCATTTGAGCTGGCCTACCCCCACCGTAATTCCTTGCAGAAGAGCGGGCAGAGGGTTAGACAAGTTTTACCCACAGAAATCCTTTTAAAAATAGCCCCCAACCAGTGGCGTTCCTAGGGGGGCTGGCACCCGGGGCGGATCGCCGATTCGTCCCGCCCCCCCCCCCCCCCCCGAGGCAGCGCGGACCCCCCCCCCCGGCGAAAGGACACCCCCACGAAGGAACACCCCCCCCGCCGGGTGCACGCCGCCGGGGGGGGGGGGGTGCCGCGCGCGCCTGTCCTCCATTGTTCCATGCTTCTTCTCTGCCCCGGAACAGGAAGTAACCTGTTCCGGGGCAGAGAAGAAGCATAGAACAACGGAGGGCAGGCGCGCACGGCACACCCCGGTGGCGTGCACCTGGGGCAGACCGCCCCCACCGCTCCCCCTAGGAACACCACTGCCCCCAGCATAGACCCAAGTTCTTGGTTACAACCACTCCACAGGAATTAAATAGCTCACAATCTAACACCTTACTTTCTTGTTTTTGCAGGCAGTGAGCCAGGGCTCCATCTTCAAGCACAGCAAAATCTCGGCAGACTGAAAAACAAGCAGGGAAAACAACACTGGGTAAGAAGGACTAATAAAGCATAATAGTGAATCCATATTATGCCTTTCTTAAGTTTCATGTATGCATTTTATTATTTGTAATTATTGTTATGTTTCTCATTTTGAAGCAGACTCAATATTTTGGATGGGCCTAGAGGTAAATTGGATGGGCCCTTCCGTGCGCACATGCAGCCGCCACCCCCAGCACCACACACACACATCTTCCCAAAGATTTTTTTTAAGGACACAGATTTTTTTTCACCTACCCCACATCTTGTCCCTCTCCTCCGCGGCGTCTCAGTTTCTGCGCTCCTGTCTCTGAACCTCATCCCTCCCCGGTGTCGGTACAGGTGTCCCCGGAGCCTGCGGCGATTCATCCTTGCTGCTTGCACCGGCCCCACAGGCTTCCATCTGCCGGTGTCCCGCCCTCGCTGACGTCATTGCCTGCTTCCTGTGTGGCAGAATGCGGCAGATAGAAGCCTGTGGGGCTTGGTGCAAGCAGCAAGGGTGAAGCACTGTAGGCGCTGGGGACGCCTCTAGTGACACCGGAGAGGGAAGGGGTTCAGAGACAGAAGCGCAGAATCAGGGGCGTATCTGAGGTTCGGCGGTAAGGGGGGCAGGGGCTAGAGTGAGGGGGCACATTATAGCCCCCCCTACCGCCGTCAAACCCCCCCCCCACCGCCATCAACCCCCCCCCCCCCCACCGCCGTCAACACTCCCTCCCTCCCCCGCCTACCGCCGTCACCTACCCCGAGGTCTGCTTCCTCCGGCTTTTTAAAATATTGCTTCAGCTGGCGGGGGACCCCAACCCCCCGCCAGCCCAGCCGCTTTCTTTAACTTTTTCATCCTCGTCGTGCAGCGCGCTGTGAAAGCTGCATGCATCTTTAGTTCCAGTTGGATGGAGTCTGACGTCGCCTGGAATCTTGTTACTCTTTAGGATTCCAGAATCTTGCTATTCTTTGGGGTTCTACATGGAATGTTGACGTTACAACGTGCTGCGACGTCAGACTCCATCCAACTGGATCTAAAGATGCATGCAGCTTTCACAGCACGCTGCACGACGAGGATGAAGAAGTTAAAGATCGCGGCTGGGCTGGCGGGGGGGGGGTTGGGGTCCCCCGCCAGCTGAAGCAATATTTTAAAAAGCCGGAGGAAGCGGACCTCGGGGTAGGTGACGGCGGTAGGCGGGGGAGGGAGGGTTAACGGCGGTAGGGGGGTCCGGGGCAAAATCTGTGGGGGCCCAGGCCCCTGTGGCCCCACGCAGATACGCCCCTGGCGCAGATGCCGGGATGCTGCGGAGAAGAGGGGGAAGACAGCAGTGTGGTAGCTCTCTTGAGCAGGGACTGTCCTTCCCCATGTTTTAACTTGTACAGCGCTGCGTAACCCTAGTAGCGCTATAGAAATGCTAAGTAGTAGTAGTAGTAATGGTGCAGCAGCTGGGTGGGCCTGAGACTCCTGTTGTGTTTTGACATTTAGGGGAAGGTTTGTTATTATCCAGTTAGGACACTGCATTCCACTGAACAGGAGGGCTGTAAGGGCCCTGTTTACTAACGTGTGCTAGCTTTTTTAGAGAACGCTAACCGTGTAAACGCCCATAGGAATAATATAGGTATCTACACAGTTAGCGAGCGCTGATTAGCGTGCACTAAAAACGCTAACTCGCCTCTAGCGCGGCTTAGTAAACAGGGCCCTAAATCTTTTAAAGAAGTACACGAGGGAAAATTTGGATAAAATCGGGCTAAAAAGGAAGGAGTCAGAAAACAACGAGGCAGTCGGTCTGCCAAATCCAATACGGAAGATAAAACAATGAGGCAGACCTTGTAAAAAAAAACCCAAATGTCTTTATTAGCAGATTAAAAGCGCCCAGATATTCAACATAAAATGCCTGACGTGGCCATGTTTCCACAGTATAAAAATGGCCGCGTCAGGGCCGGTGGATCGCCAGCTGATATAAAACCTCAAAATAAACGCTACCGTTAAGGGCACCCTTGTTACGGGCATTCTTCTTTGAGCATCAAGGCGAATTGATAATGGTCTAATTTAAATGCGATTTGCATGCTATCTATGTTAGGCTTTGGCATGCTCGTTGGTCCACGCGCTAGAACCCTCCGAGCATTCAACAGTAGCAAATGCGGGTGCTAGTCAAGATCTAATGGTCTCTAGCGCACACATCTGCTTCTGAGCATCAGGGCCAGAGTGCGATAAGTTTTGAAACAAATAGAGCAAAACTCTCTTATTATATAACATCTTGTAGTGTAACATGCACAGTAACATAGTAAATGATGGCAGATAAAGACCTGTATGGTCCATCCAGTCTGCCCAACAAGATAAACTCATTTTACATGGTATGCGATACTTTATATGTATGCCCGAGTTTGATTTCTCCTTGCCATTCTCAGGGCACAGACCGTAGAAGTCTGCCCAGCACTGTTCTTGTACTAAGTTCTGGAGCTAACGTCGAAGCCCCTTAAAACTTACACTCCAGCCCATCCCTATCTATTCAGTCACGATCAGGGTGTAGACCGTAGAAGTCTACCCAGCATTGGTTTTGCTTCCCAATTACCGGCGTTGCCATCTAATCTCCGCTAAGATTCCGTGGATCCATTCCTTCTAAACAGGATTCCTTTATATTTATCCAACGCATGTTTGAATTCCATTACCGTTTTCATGTCCACCACCTCCCGCGGGAGGGCATTCCATGTAACCACCACCCGCTCCGTGAAAAAATACTTCCTGACATTACTCCTGAGTCTGCCCCCTTCAACCTCAATTCATGTCCATTGAACATTTCAGTGATGCAAATATAATTAGCACTTGAAAGGACACGTCCTAAAGGAGAATAAAAACACACCTTCCCCTAATAGCAAAAATTTATCCACCAACCTTAGGGGCCCTTTTTACTACGCCACGGGTAGCGCACACCAAATCGACCCTACCGCCAGAGTAGCACGGGTGCCCAGCAGTAGTTCCGAAGTTGGCGTGCGCAGTTTCCCACAGTAGAAAATTATTTTCTATTTTCTATGGGGGGGGGGGGGGGGGGGGGCATTTCCGGTGGTAATCAGCAGCGTGGCCGCATTGCCATGAGCTGCCTGATTACCGAATGAGTAGCGCATGAGCCCTTACCACCTTCTAAAAATAGGTGGCAGTTCAGGCTCAGGCAGTAAATAGCCATGCACTAATTTTAATATTACGTGTTAATAAGTGTGGTAAAAACTCATTAACAATTTTTTTTAAAGGGCTTTATGTTAACAACAAACAACAAGACCTAAAACAGCACACACAGAGTTTCAAAAACAAAGTACTCACAGTTCCAGTACTCTGCAAACAGAGCAACAGTGCTTCACCTACACAAGCAAGGATTGTGGAATCTGCCATTAAGTGAATGCTACTAGCTTCTATAACTCCAGCAGAGGTCAAAGGTTATACTGAAAATAAAACTTTAAGACCTCCTAAAACAGGGTATAATTCAGTGGTGTGCTGGAGCCGGCTCGCACCGGCTCGAGTGTTAACTTTTCTTCCGACTTGCGAGCTGGTTGTTAAAACCCGCGAGCCGGCTCTCCTCCCTCCCTCCTCCTTCCCTCACCGACTTGTCCTTCGAATTCTTCGGGGCAGGCAGTCTTGCCTGCCCGCTGCCAGTGCTAACTCTCCCCCGCTGCCGGTTTGCACTTTAAAAATGGCCGCCGAGACTGCCAGAGGCGGCCTCACGAGACTTCTACTGAAGTCTTGGAGGCCGCCCTTGTAAGTCTCGGCGGCCATTTTGAAGCGCGAACCGGCAGAGGAGAGTCAGCGCTGGCAGCGGGCAGGCAAGACTGCCTGTCCTGAAGAATTCGAAGGGCAGGTTGGTGAGGGATGGATCCGTAGGGAGGGAGAAGTCGCCACTGAACAACTCGGGAGGGGTGGCAGGGGAGAGAAGGGAGTCACTGGGCATGGGTGGATGGAGGGGAGAGAAGGGTCACTGGGTATGGGTGCATGCAGGGCAGGGGAGAGGAGGGTCACTGTTGGACATGGGTGGATGGAGGGCAGGGGAAAGGAGGGTCACTGGGTATGGGTGCATGCAGGGCAGGGGAGAAGAGGGTCACTGGGTATATGTGCATGGAGGGCAGGGGAGAGGAGGGTCACTGGGTATGGGTGCATGCAGGGCAGGGGGAGAGAAGGGTCACTGGACATGGGTGGATGGAGGGCAGGGGGAGAGAAGGGTCGCTGGATATGGGTGGATGGAGGGCAGGGGGAGAGAAGGGTCACTGGACATGGGTGGATGGAGGGCAGGGGGAGAGAAGGGTCACTGGACATGGGTGGATGGAGGGCAGGGGGAGAGAAGGGTCACTGGGTATGGGTGCATGCAGGGCAGGGGAGAGGAGGGTCACTGTTGGACATGGGTGGATGGAGGGCAGGGGAGAGAAGGGTCACTGGGTATGGGTGCATGCAGGGCAGGGGAGAGGAGGGTCACTGTTGGACATGGGTGCATGGAGGGCAGGGGAGAGGAGGGTCACTGGGTATGGGTGCATGCAGGGCAGGGGAGAAGAGGGTCACTGGACATGGGTGGATGGAGGGCAGGGGAGAGGAGGGGAGAGAGAAGAAATGCTGGGCATGGATGGAGGGAAGCGTGAGGAAGGAGATGAGATGAGGGAAAAGGAAGAGAGGAGAAAAACTGCACATGGATGAAGAAAATAGGCAGAAGCTGAGGACCAGAAATGAAGAAGAAAAGAAGAGTTAAGAGGACAGATAGCAGCAGAATCAGATACTGGGCCAGCATGATCAGAAAAACAGTCACCAGACAACAAAGGTAGAAAAAAAATCATTTTATTTTCATTATAGTGTTTGGAATATGTTCACTTTGAGAATCAGGTGCTCAACATTAAAAGTTTATATTTATTTACTTATTTATGGCATTTTATCGCACATTAAACATGAATTAGATTGGAACCTGAGATCATTTAATTTTTTTTCCTGGAGTAATGCATTGCCACTCCCCCCCCCCCCCCAGGCTCTCTCCCCAGCTATAGCCAGCTCTGCAATTTGGGGGGGGGGGGGGGCGCAGAGGGTTCCCATTTACCACCACAAGTGTAACAGATGGGGGGGGGGGATGGGCCTGGGTCCACCTGTCTGAAGTGCACTGCACCCACTAAAAACTGCTCCAGGGACCTGAGTATGACATCTGAGGCTGGCATAGAGGCTAGCACGACATATTTTGAAAGATGTTTTTTTTGGGTGGGAGGGGGTTGGTGACCACTGGGGGAGTAAGGGGAGGTCATCCCCGATTCCCTCCGGTGATCATTTGGTCAGTTGGGGCTCCTTTTTGAAGCTTGGTCGTGAAAAAAAAGGGACCAAGTACAGCCGGTGAAATGCTCTACAAGCCTGGCTTTTTTTTTTCATTATTGGGCGAAGCCGGCCATCTCGTGGGCACGCCCCTGTCCCGCCTTCACTACCCTACCGACATGCCCCCTTGATATTTCGCCAGCTCCGCAACAGAAAGCAGTTGAACCCGGCCAAAATCGGCTTTCGATTATACCGATTTGGCTGGGTTCAGGAGATCGCTGGCCATCTCCCGATTTATGTCGGAAGATGGCCGGCGATCACTTTCGAAAATGAGCTGGTAAGTAACCTTGACCAAACAGGGTTTTGTCCAGCATTTGATCAATGCAACAATGATTCTTTTTGCCATTTATGGGGGATGGGGGTAGTGGGGTTCTCTATTTAATAAGCAGCCGCATGCTTATGTTAAAACAGTACCCTGCTGTTTCCCTGTCTCCACTGCACTATTGACACCCAACCAGTGTTTGATGATGGCAGAGAGCATAGCAAATGGACAAAATCATAACGAACTTGCCACCGATTATAACAAACTCGTTTGGTTTATTTTCAGATGTGCTCATTGAAGGGCTTCAAAAAAACCACAGAAGTTATTGTCCGTATCACTGCAGCATTTATAGGAAATTAGCCATAAAATTAAGTCATGGTATTAAAGAAGGAAGAAGTTAGCTGTTCAGAAAAAGGTTATGGGCTAATAATTTGAAATTCATGGTCGAGTTCTAGGCGTGTGGGGTGCACTCCACCTAAGAACAAACTGTTAACCGTTTATCAATTGATCTCAGAGAAGAAGTGATAAAAAAAACAGGTTCCTGGAACACCAATGGCTGCAGCAAAAAGTGGCCGATTTTCCATTTTCCGATTTAATGGCTGTGCGCTAATCTTGCCATTAGTCAGTGGTGATCCTAAGTCGGCTGCCACCCGGGGCGGATTGCCGCTGCGCACCCCCCCCCCCCCTCCCCCCGGGGTGCAGCAGCGTCCGTCCCCCCAGGGTGCAGCACGACACCCCCTCCCCGGTGCATCAAGCCCCCCCCCCCCCCCGATGCATTCTTGGCTGCTGGAGGGTGCAGAGAGCAGACGCGTGCCTGTCAGCTCCACTGGCTTCCTGCTCCCTCTGCCCTGGAACAGGAAGTAACCTGTTCCGGGGCAGAGGGAGCAGGGAACCAGCGGCGCCGACAGGCACACGGCTGCTCTATGCACCCTCTAGCAGCATGCACCCGGGGCGGACCGCTTCCACCGCCCCGCCCTTGCTACGCCGCTGCCATTAGTGAGTGGCCATTTACAAAAATTAGCATATGCAGGCGGTAAGGGCTCATGTGCTAATCTTGCGGTAATTAGTTATTGGACAGCAATGTAGCTGCACTAATAGATTACCACAGAAATGCCCACTCTCCACCCCCAGATACACCCCCTCGGCAAAAAAAGAAGTTTTATTTTTTAGTGTGCCAGTAGCACACACACATGTGAAAAGTAGTGCGGGACGCCTCAGAATGCCCTGTGATATGCCATTTTAAGCTCTGGTAATTATGCATTGGTGCTTACCGTAGCTTGGTAAAAAGGCTACCAAAATTTGATCCTAAAGCATATATCCTATGCAGCCAGAAAGCAACAATTCATAGCTCTTGTGATATGTACAATTTGAGGGGGGGGGGGGGGAATCTAGATTTCCAGGAAAAGAAAAAGGTACTGTGGACAGTTTGCTTCCCATTGAAACCTAGTGAACCTCAACTAGAAAGGTCTCCTATCAGGGGCATTTTCGAAAGAGAAGGACGCCCATCTTTCGACACAAATCGGGAGATGGGTGTCCTTCTCTCAGGGTCACCCAAATCGGCATAACCGAAAGCCAATTTTGGGCATCCTCAACTGCAGTCCATCACAGGGACGACCAAAGTTCACGGGGGCGTATCGGAAGCGTAGTGAAGGGGGGACTTGGGCGTGCTTAAGAGATGGGCGTCCTCAGCCGATAATGGAAAAAAGAAGGGTGTCCCTGATGAGCATTTGGTCGACTTTACTTGGTCCATTTTTTTTCACGACTAAGCCTCAACAAAGTGCCCAAACTGACCAGATGACCACCGGAGGGAATCGGGATGACCACTCCTTACTCCCCCAGTGGTCACCAACCCCCTCCCACCCTAAAAAAAAAATTAAAATTTTTTTTTTGTCAGCCTCTAATGTCATACCCAGCTCCATGACAGCAGTATGCAGGTCCCTGGAGCAGTTTCAGTGGGTGCAGTGCACTTCAGGCAGGCGGACCCAGGCCCATCCCCCCTACCTATTACACTTGTGCTGGTAAATGGGAGCCCTTCAAAACCTACCCGAAACCCACTGTATCCACATCTAGGTGCCCCCTTCACCCCTTAGAGCTATAGTATAGTGTACAGTTGTGGGGAGTGGGTTTTGGGAGGGGTTGGGGGGCTCAGCACCGAAGGTAAGGGAGCTATGCACCTGGGAGCAATTTCTGAAGTCCACTGCAGTGCCCCCTAGATTGCTCAGTTGGTGTCCTGGCATGTCAGGGGGACCAGTGCACTACGAATGCTGGCTCCTCCCATGACCAAAGGGCTTGGATTTGGTTGTTTCTGAGATGGGCGTCCTCGGTTTCCATTATCGCCGAAAACTGGGGACGACCAACTCTAAGGTCGCCCATCTCAACATTTAGGTCGACCATCTCTAAGGTCCTGTTCAGAAGGAATGGATCCTCAGAAGCTTAGCCGAGATTGGGTGGCGGAGCCGGTGGTGGGAGGTGGGGCTGGTGGTTGGGAGGCAGGGCTAGTGCTGGGCAGACTTCTACAGTCTGTGCCCTGAAAATGACAGATACAAATCAAGGTAATGTATACACAAAAAGTAGCACAAATGAGTTTATCTTGTTGGGCAGACTGGATGGACCGTGCAGGTCTTTTTCTGCCGTCATGTACTATGTTACTATCCAGCTTATTTTCAAAGGAGATCGCCGGCTATCTTCCGACACAAATCGGGAGATGGCCGGCCATCTCCCGAACCCGGCCAAATCGGTATAATCGAAAGCCAATTTTGGCCGGCGTCAACTGCTTTCCGTCGCGGAGCGGGCCAAACTTCAAGGGGGCGTTTCGGTAGGGTAGTGAAGGCAGGACGGGGGCGTGGTTACGAGGTGGCCGGCTTCGCCCGATAATGGAAAAAAGAAAGCCAGCCCTGACGAGCATTTCGCCGGCTTCACTTGGTCCACTTATTTTTAGGACCAAGTTACTATGTTATCCGACTAGCGGTACCCTGTTAATTAAATAAGTGCCTTTGAATTCTGACCCTATTGCAATAATTACTTATAAGTGGAGACTATTTCAACACAACCGATTTCAAGCTTGTCTCACTCCCAAACGGTTATAAAAACTGAAATTAGAGCATCACGCCCTTTGGACTCCTATTTTACGATGCAGGAAGTGTTCGTTGAAACACACAAGCAGAAAACTGGAGTTCTGGAAACCACAGCTGACCGCAAGTTTGCTCCATGATCCAAGCTTGCCAGATCAGCCCCAGCCTTTAGTACCATGCTTGACGTGCCTTCCATTTGGACACTCTTACTGCTGTAGCTGGCTTCTGCATAGCTTCTTTGATGCACTCTGTAGCCCTTCAGACGCACGTGTATTTGAACAGCTCACGATTTGTTTGCATGTGAGTTCCTACAACTTCGTGCAGTTACGCCCTCTTTAAGAATGCTGTCTGCAAGCACCAAACCATCCTAGATGGGTTTGGTGCAGGAATTGAGCAACACTCGACAAGGAGGAACTTGCCAAAGTTATCCTAGGGTGACTCTGTGGGCAGAACTGAAAAAAAAAAACCAAAACAAAAACACAAAACCATTAAAATGCCTCTTAGATGCTCATGTTTTAAGAGCAGTCTGGCACCGTGATAAATTTAACTAAATGGAGGTATTGATGTCAGAACCACACTCAACAGGAAGAATGTCAATGCAGGCTACTCTGGAAGTGAAATAACTACAGCAAGCAGAAGAGGGATTGAAAAACAGAGGATTACAAAAACGAGTAACTCCTTCAGAACCCAACAGTGTGTAAAAACTTAAGAACTTATAGGAGGTCAGGAAGGAAAGGTGAATAGCAAATAAGAGCAAAGAGGCAGTAACGGATCTGATAAACGGAGTGACCTAGTGGTTAGGGTGGTGGACTTTGGTCCTGAGGAACTGAGTTCGATTCCTGCTTCAGGCACAGGCAGCTCCTTGTGACTCTGGGCAAGTCACTTAACCCTCCATTGCCCCATGTAAGCCGCATTGAGCCTGCCATGAGTGGGAAAGCGAGGGGTACAAATGTAACAAAAATAAAATAGATACTATTGGAGATTCTACATGGAATGTTGCTATTCCACTAGCAACATTCCATGTAGAAGGGATGCACAGGCTTCTGTTTCTGTGAGTCTGACGTCCTGCACGTATCACAGAAGCAGAAGCCTGCGCGGCCACATTGGTGATCTGCAAGGGCCGACTTCTACATGGAATGTTGCTAGTGGAATAGCAACATTCCATGTAGAATCTCAAATAGTAGCAACAGTGGAGGAGTGGCCTAGTGGTTAGGGTGGTGGACTCGGGAACTGAGTTTGATTCCCACTTCAGGCACAGGCAGCTCCTTGTGACTCTGGGCAAGTCACTTAACCCTCTATTGCTCCATGTAAGCCGCATTCAGCCTGCCATGAGTGGGAAAGCACAGGGTACAAATGTAACAAAAAAAAAAAAAAACTTGCAAGCTGATATTCTGGAGCTACTTCTGCCACTTTTAGGCCCCGATGCTCAAAACTCCGGCACTATACTGAACAGCGCCGGAACAGCGCTTCTGAACAACTGCCCCAATGAGACGCAAATATGGGCGGGGTCATTGTGTTAAGCATTGGGGAGTTGTTTAGAAGTTAGGGGGAGGATGGTGCTTGGGGCATGCGCTCAAGAGTTGTGCGTTAAGTGCAGCTCTTCCTCCCAGAATGCCAGAAGGGAGGAGGAGGAAGAGGTGCCGGTTGCCAGTTACTGCTCAAGAGGGAGCCCCTACATGGCCAGGGAGAGGAGGTACCAGCTCTGTGTTTGCTTCCCATCTAAGCGCAGGTAAAGTTGCTGCTTCACAATGATCCTGTATCATTAAAAAAGGGGATATTTTAACTTTCTAGTATCGAGACACAGCAAATTCCTCTGAACCAGCCTCATAACTGCTCTGCGAAATTGACTATGCTTGAGCTGCTGAAATCCACCTTACCAGATGAATTCGAGGTAAGCGTCCATCGGGATGGACAAAAGGAGCAATCACTTCTCAGCCTCTTTGGACACCTAATGCGCCCGGCATAAATTCCATTGCAGTAGTCAACACGGGCGAGGGCCATGGATTGTACTAGTGTGCAGAATACATCTCTTGGGAAGTAGTTTTTAATGCGTTTCAATTTCCACATGGTGTGGAACATTTTCTTTGTAGGGTTTCAGATTTGTGTGTTGAGGGTCAGGTTGCAGTCTAAGGTGACTCCTAGGATTTTTAGATTGTGGATATTGGGAGGGATGTGCCAATGCTGGAGATGTTTGGGAAAGTGGGCGGTGTTGTGTGGGGATGTGATTATCAGGGATTATGTTTTGACCTTGTTCAGTTTAAGCTTGAACGTTGATGCTCAGAATTCCATTACGTTTATGCCTCTGTAATCCTGGTTGTGCTTTCATGCATATTCTTTTTAAAAGGGATATAGATTGATACGTCATCGGCATATATAAGTGGGTTGAATCCTTGTTTGGATAGTGTTTGGGCAAGAAGGACCATCATAAGTTGAATAGTATTGGTTGGTGAGAGTGGCGAGCCCTGTGGGACTCACATAGAGCTTTCCATGTATGGGAGAGGAAGGAATTCATCTTTATTTGCCCTATGTCTGTTTGGCACTGATCTTTCATATTCATCTTTCTTCAATTTTTCTGCCTCCTTCTCAAATCTATCTAGCTTTCTCTCTTCCCTTCCCTTCATGTGCAGCATATTTCCCTACTTCCCGTCATATGCAGCCTTTCATCCTCTCCCTTCCCTTCCATTCCATCCATGTGCATTTCCCCCTCTCCCTTCCCTCCTATTCAAGTGCATCATTTCTCCCTCTCTTCATTCATGTGCATTTCCCCCCACCAGGGCTAGTTTTAGACACGGTGAGGCCCACGGCAGAAATTAAGGAGGGGGGCCCCTGATCCTCTCTCCTCTCCCCAATCTCCCCACCTGCAGTCCTGACATCTCTTACCCTTCTCCCCACCATGGTTTTTCTCCCTCCCTTCCCCTCACCTTGCGGTCTTCTTTAAAATTGTATTTCCCTTCTCAGAGGGGCCCTGGCACAGCAGCCATCCTCACAAGCTGCCTCTGGCTGCCCCAAAGCTTTCCCCTCTCTGCCGAGATCTGCCCAGGCGGAAACAGGAAACTGCACCAGAAGTACAGCTCTAGAATTGCTAAGAACATCGCTTTGATAAAATTGATCCCCGTATTAGTGTTTCTTGTTTGGGGGGGGGGGGAGGGGAGGCTTGCCAACAAAGGAATGTAACACAGTGGACGTGGCTGCTATTAGTAAGCATACAGCAAAGCAAAATGTTCCGACATACAAGGTTAATGAAAGAGGGCAGCCCTACAGCACGGCAATTACATTTAACAATGAGCGTGAAGAATGTTCCAAGAATTCATAATGAAGTTGACGATGCTTTATCTTGCTTCAAGAAGTCAGTGCTCTTGATGTTATCAGGAGCAACAGAAAACATGGAACAGTAACGTCACTCAGCCTGTTGGACAATGCTCTAGCACCAATTACATGAAGGGCCTACAAACCAGGATGGTATGAATTGTGTCCTATTCGGCTGAGAAAGGCAGACACCCAGATGAGGCAGTTCAGAAGGAGCATCTAGTGAAATTGCTAAACAGGCATCTGAACTGGGACCAGTCAATGTGGCGAAGAGAGCAATGGCCAGCATCACCCTTTTCTACAAGTTTTGAAGCCTAAACAGTTCACCCATCAGCATACTTGTGGAGAAAAAAAAAACTAGAAGTCTGACTAAAAAGGAAAGGTAAACACTGTACATCAATAGGCATAGGTCAATTATGCATAGACTTTCATTAGAATATGCCAAGCAGAAATACGGTGCTCAGTCCATAAAATGCTATTATTATGAACAGACTTTCTCTCGGCTTTTTTTTGTGGCAGAGCAGGTAGAGCAAGGGATGGCATGTGCAGTTTGTGGGGTGGAGGCATACACAAAAGGCCAACTAGTACTAGACGGGGGCTATGATAAGCATAGGTTTTAACGAAGGGTTAGTGAATGCAAGTGAGCTGCAACGAGCAGTTCATTTGCATTCCCTTTCCTTCGTGCATAGCCGTTCCGTACCGATTCGTTATGGAATTCGGTACGGAACGGCTCTAACGAGGACTTTTGTGCATCTTGCCCTCAGGAGAGAGACCTTGGGGTGATAGTGTCCGAGGATCTGAAGGTGAAGAAACAATGCGACAAGGCAGCGGCCGTGGCCAGAAGGATGTTAGGCTGCATAGAGAGGGGTATAACTAGCAGAAGAAAGGAGGTGTTGATGTCCCTCTACAAGTCGTTGGCGAGGCCCTACTTGGAGTATTGTGTTGAGTTTTGGAGGCCACATCTTGCTAAAGATGTAAAAAGACTGGAAGCTGTGCAAAGAAAAGCTACAAAAATGGTATGGGATTTGCATTGCAAGCTGTACGAGGAGAGACTTGCCGACCTGAACATGTATATCTTGGAGGAAAGGAGAAACAGGGGTGACATGATACAGACGTTCAAATATCTGAAAGGTATTAATCCGCAAACAAACCTTTTCCGGAGATGGGAAGACGGTAGAACTAGAGGACATGAATTGAGGTTGAAGGGGGGCAGACTCAGGAATAATGTCAGGAAGTATTTTTTCATGGAAAGGATACATGGAATGCTCTCCTGTGGAAGGTGGTGGAGATGAAAAAGGTAATGGAATTCAAACATGTGTGGGATAAACTCAAAGGAATCCTGTTTAGAAGGAATGGATCCAGGGAATCTTAGCAGAGACTGGGTAGCAATGCCGGTAACTGGGAAGCAAAACCAGTACTGGGCAGACTTCTACGATCTGTGCCCTGATTGTGACTGAATAGATGTGGATGGGCTGGAGTGTAAATTTTAAGGGGCTTCGATGTCAGCTTCAGAACCTTTAGTACAAGAACAGTGCTGGGCAGACTTCTATGGTCTGTGCCCTGAAAATAGCAAGGACAAATCAAACTCGGATATACATATAAAGTAGTGCATACCATGTAAAATGAGTTTATCTTGTTGGGCAGACTGGATGGACCGTACAGGTCTTTATCTGCCATGTTACTATGTTACTATCAGGCTTATTTTCCAAAGAGAAGGATGCCCATCTTTCGACGCAAATCGGGAGATGACCGGCCTTCTCCCAGGGTCGCCCAAATCGGCATAATCGAAAGCCGATTTTGGGCGTCCCCAAATGCTTTCTGTCGCGTGGACGACCAAAGTTCCAGGAGGTGTGTCGGAGGAGTAGCGAAGGAGGGACTTGGGCATGCCTAACACATGGGCGTCCTCGACCCATAATGGAAAAGAAAGGGCGTCCCTGATGAGCACTTGGGCAACTTGGTCCTTTTTTGTTATGACCAAGCCGTGAAAAGGTGCTCGAACTGACCAGATTACAACCGGAGGGAATAGGGGATGACCTCCCCTTACTCCCCCAGTGGTCACTAACCCCCTCCCACCCTCAAAAAACCTTTTAAAAATATATTTCCAGCCTCTATGCCAGCCTCAAATGCCAGCAGTATGCAGGTCCCTGGAGCAGTTTTTAGTGGGTACTGCAGTGCACTTCAGGCAGGCGGATCCAGGCCCTGCACTTGTGGTGGTAAATGTTAGCCCTTCAGAACCCAGCACAAACCCACTGTACCCACATCTAGGTGCCCCCTTCACCCATAAGGGCTATGGTAGTGGTGTACAGTTGTGGGGAGTGGGTTTTTTTGGGGGTAGGGGGGTTGGGGGGCTCAGCACACAAGGTAAGGGAGCTATGCACCTGGGAGCAATTTCTGAAGTCCACTGCAGTGCCTCCTAGGGTGCCCGGTTGGTGTCCTGGCATGTCAGGGGGACCAGTGCACTACGAATGTTGGCTCCTCCCACGACCAAAGGGCTTGCATTTGGTAATTTCTGAGATGGGCGTCCTTAGTTTCCATTATCACCGAAAATCAGAAACGACCAAGTCTAAGGGCGACCATCTCTAGGGACGAACTCAATGTTAAGATTTGGGCGTCCACGACCGTATTATCGAAACGAAAGATGGACGCCCATCTTGTTTCGATAATACGGGTTTCCCTGCCCCTTTGCCGCAGGAAAACTTGGGCACCCCTTTCGATTATGCCCCTCCATGTAGATTTCAATGAGACTTAGTGGGGGATCTTACAAGTGACCTAGATTTTTTTATTATTTTTTTTTTTTTTAATTTAAGAATTTATTCATATTTTCCAATCATAAAGAAAATACAAAAATTGAACAAAAATTCAAGAAAAACATCACAAATCAAAACACCAACAAGCCGTTTTTAAATGCTGGCAGCTTCTTGTCCAAAAGAATGAAAAGCAGGGATAGGAGCTTATTAGCGTCAAATCACTATAACTCAAAAACAGCTGCTGTTAAATTAAGTACAGCAATTCATATGTTTAAGATAGAAATAGTGTTTAAAAAGTTAATTATTTCAATGACTGTTTAAAGGATAACTTTCAAAGTCATTTCTCTTGTTTGTCCTGTTTGTCTGACCTAATTAGATTGTAAGCTCTGTCGAGCAGGGACTGTCTCTTCATGTTCAAGTGCACAGCGCTGCGTACGTCTAGTAGCGCTTTAGAAATGATAAGGAGTAGTAGTAGTAAACCTATCTCATGCATAGTTATTGTGGATATCCTAAGTCCTCTTCTCCAGCACAGCTGCGTTGCTGATCTGCAAGGGCAGGCTTCTGTTTCTGTGAGTCTGACGTCCTGCACGTACGTCAGACTCACAGAAACAGAAGCCTGCCCTTGCAAGCCCACCTTTTTGATGTTACTTTTAACTCCTAACCCTTATTCACTTGTTCAGAACCCTTATTTTATCATCCTCACTTTAATATTCCCTTATCTCTTGTTTGTCCTGTTTGTCTGTCCTAATTAGATTGTAAGGTCTGTCGAGCAGGGACTGTCTCTTCATGTTCAGGTGTACAGCGCTGCATACGTCTAGTAGAGCTATAGAAATGATAAGTAGTAGTAGTAGTAGTAGTCTTTGGGATTCCGGAATCTTGCTGCTCTTTGGGATTCCGCACAGAATGTTGCTACAGTGGGATTCCAGAATCTCGTTACTCTTTGGGATTCTGCATGGAATCTTGCTACTCTTAGGGATTCCGGAATCTTGTTGCTGTTTGCGATTCTGTGTGGAATCTTGCTACTCTTTGTCTGTCCTGATTAGATTGTAAGCTCTGTCGAGCAGGGACTTTCTCTTCATGTTCAAGTGTACAGCGCTGCGTACGTCTAGTAGCGCTTTAGAAATGATAAGAAGTAGTAGTATTTCTGCAAGTAAACTGGTGCTTTACGCTTGGAAATGGGTTTTTATAAACTACCCTTCCTATAAGCTGGAAAAGGTGCGCAGATCCATTTCTCAGTGCACCTATAAAGATGCTCATCCTCCAATGTGGTATACAACATTCAATGTAAAAAGTGTGACGAAGGGTGCTATGTTGGAGAAACAAGCCAGATGCTAAAGACACGGCTCAATTTATACAGACACAATGTTAAACTGAATCTCCACTACCCCAATTGCAAAGGGACTCAAATATAAGTCAACGTATGCATCCAGCTTCTCCTACATAAGCACGCAACTATGGAACGCCCTACCAAATGTCATAAAAACAATGCACGACCTAACAACTTTCCGAAAACTACTGAAAACCAACCTGTTCAAAAAGGCACACCACAATGATCCATCCTAAATACTAGAAAATGAAACTTTACCAAAACCAGACAAAACCGAACTCTCTACTCCCGCCGTTGTCTGATGTAACTTCCGGTTTCGGTGAGGGCGGAACATAGGGAGGAAACACATACGGTTCAAACTTCTCCTTTTGACCTACAAGTGCATCCACTCCGCAGCTCCTCAGTACCTTTCCGCTCTCATCTCTCCCTACACTCCTCCCCGTGAACTCCGTTCGCTGGGTAAATGTCTCCTGTCGTCCCCCTTCTCCCCCACTGCTAACTCCCGGCTCCGTTCCTTCTATCTCGCTGCTCCCTATGCCTGGAATAGACTCCCTGAGCCAGTACGTCAGGCTCAGTCTCTGGCTGTCTTCAAGCCTAGGCTTAAAGCCCACCTCTTTGCTACTGCTTTCGACTCCTAACCATGACTCTCTTTACTCAACACCCTCACTTATCACCCCTACCACTGCAATTTCCCCACCCCTAGCTGTCTGTTCGTCTGTCCAATTTAAATTGTAAGCTCTGTTGAGCAGGGACTGTCTTTTCATGTTAATTTGTACAGCGCTGCATAAGTCTAGTAGCGCTATAGAAATGTTTAATAGTAGTAGTAGTAGTAGGAGGAGGAAGGCCAGAAGAGACACGATCTGCGACTGCTGCTTTGAATGAAGGGGGCCCAGAGCCGTGGAGGCAGGCAGGTGAGACCGGGGACTGGAGTGCCGGCGGCCTGACCCCGGCGCCGGGCCCCCGTTGGAGGCCCGGGCCCGGGGAATTTTGCCCCCCCTGCACCCCCCTCTCGGCGGCCCTGGAAACAGGATGCTAGGCTTGATGGACCTTTGGTCTGTCTCAGTATGGCAATACTTATGTACTTATGTAGGACTGTGAACTAAATATTCTATATGTTGTTACTTTTGTATTTGTTATACTGCATTTCCTATACCAAATTCACTCCTATTTTTCCTTGGATGATTTGCAAAAGATAGTCCATAGCATTATTTCATCTTGATTGGACTATTGTAATGTGTTGTACTTGGGCATCCCAAAAACTCTTTGGCTAGACTACAGCTATCACACAATACTGCAGCCAAGACGGTTACATATAAATCTACGTTTTGCAGGTGACTCCATTAAGGAAATCCTTGCATTAGCTACCTGTTGTCACCTGGATTGAGTTTAAAACACTAAAGTCTTGCCTTTAAACTGTTCTATACCTGTGGTCCTTACTAATCGGTCTCTCATTTACAACTAATATCCCAGGGGCGTAGCCAGATAGCAGATTTTGGGTGGACCTAGGCAAGAAGTGGGTGGGCACCAAGTGTTCCCCCCCCCCCCCCAACACACCAAAATAATATCTCAGCTGGTGGAAAAATGCTTCTTTCCACCTTGACAGTCTGCAGCAGGCATGAACGGAAAACTGAGCATGCGCAGGTGCCAGTATTGTGGAGAGCAGCGTTTTCGTTACCATCAGAGGGAAGTTTTCGGCTGGCGGAGCTTGGTATCCCCACCAGCTACTGCCAAACGTGTGCTACTGTTGGGTGGGCCTGAGCCCTAAGTGGGTGGGCCCCAGCCCACCCAGGCCCACCTTTGGCTACGCTACTGTAATATCCTAGTGTTGGGCTAGCCGCCCAGTTCACGTTAAGCTCGAGTTGCCTGTGGTTTCGGCCACATGGCTCTTGTCTTCTCGGAAGAAACTATTCAGCTCTGTGGATCCACTTAGATTTTAAATCTTAAATTTGTGATCTACCAAGTAAAAGTGAAATGTGAATATATGCACACAGTGCCATACAAAATACCACAGAGAACAATGGTGTTTGCTATCTTAAGCTAGAGTACGGGAAATTGTTGTAACTTGCTCAAAGAGACAGCGGTAGGCGGGTGTGTCGTAACAGGAGCTCCCAGGCCTTTATTCTTTTGGTCTAAACCAGCGGTCTCAACCCAGTCCTCTGGACACACCCAGCCAGTCAGGTTTTCAAGATGTCCACGATGAATATGCATGAGACAGATTTGCATACAATGCAGGTAGTGCATGAAAATCTATATCATACATATTCATTGTGGTTATCCTGAACACCTGATTGGCTGGGTGTGTTGCAAGGACTGGGTTGAGAACATGTGGTCTAAACTATTTCACTAAGGGGCCCTTTTACTAAGCCACGTAAGTGTCTACGTGCGCCCAACGCGCCAAAACGGAGTTACCGCCCGGCTGCCATGCGGCAATTTCATTTTCGGCACGTCCAATACACGTGTCCAAAAATTATTTTCGGACCCGTGCCAACTTGCATTTGACGTGCGTAGGTCATTACCGACCGGTTACCGCATGAGTCTTTACCACTAGGTCAATGGCTGGCGGTAAGGTCGCAGACCCAAAATAGACGTGCGGCAGTTTTGCTTTTGCCACGCATCCTTTTTCAGCAAAAACTTTAAAAAGGCCTTTTTTTTTTACAGGAGCGCTGAAAAATGGATCGGCGAGTGTCCAAAACCCACGCCTACACTACCGCAAGCCATTTTTCAGCGCACCTTAGTGAAAGGACCCCCAAAGCAGTATGCAAAACGAACCTTCACTGCACTTAACAGAGGTGATCTTCTAGAGTAACTGCATGACAACTGGTTTAAAAACATAATTACGCCGCTCCTTGGCCTCCTTATTAATTCTGATCATCTTCACTGCTCTTACAGCCATCAGCATGTCAGTCAATAGAAAGCAGCTGTGCTGCCCCCCCCCCCCCCCACCTTCCCTCCCAAACAGCAGCTGGCAAGGAAAACTGGGCTGAGGTCCTTGATTGCCCAGCCAAAAATGTTTGAAGGGACGGCAACCAAGGAGATGGAAAAACAGAAAACATTGAGCACTCGCTGTATGAAAATCTAACACTGCATCATTTGTCGAAAGATGGCTACTTTCCACACTTTTAAAGAGGAAAAAGGATAGGAAAAGCCACAGAACTATTACAGGGGGAAAACATGTACAGCAAAACCCACTGCGGCACTGATACGTGTGAAATTTGGGATATCAGACAACAGATTTGTAGTTCTTTTTTCCCAAAAGCTTTTTGTTCACATGCCGGATCCCCCCCCCCCCCCCCCCCCCCCCCTTCCCCTGGGAGATTTATTTATTTAGGTTTCTAGGTATTAAAGCAATTCAAGCCTCGGGTAGAAAGATAAACTATTTTAAAACCATGCTAGTCAGTTCACAGGCTTTTCACACCTATTGTGGTCAACATTTGACAGAACCAACCCCAAAAATCCATTCTCGCCTAACTTTTAAAGCAATTCACACAGACAAGTGTTTTAGCTGTGTTAACTGGCTGCCTAGAAACTGCCCTCCATCATTGGAGCTACCAGTTGATACTTTTGTTGCACGACGTGTGAAGTTTTAGCCACACTGAGAGGACGCATTCCCGGGGATGTGCGTAAATCATGAAGACTACATTTTCAAATCCATCTAAATGACCATCTAAACTTCAGGAAATCATTAAAAACTCACCTCTTCAAAAAGCCTATCCCTCCGATCCAACATAACTCCCCACACCCAGCAACACAACATAATCATTCCCCTCAACCCAATGATGCCTGAATCACATCTACCTCATCTGACCACAACACAATCTTGTATTTGTTACCAACCGTAACGGCAAATGCCTTTACGGTTACTTGTAAGCCACATTGAACCTGCAAATAGGTGGGAAAATGTGGGGTATAAATGTAACAAATAAATAAATAAATCTAGGCATGTTCAGAGCAACTCTACAATGTAGGCACCAACATTTACACACCGATTACACGTGTAAATCATGAATGTAATGGCACATACTGTACATGTGCATATACCAAATGACAGTGACGGCCCTACCATTAGATGAATGATACCACACACAAGCAAAGGTACCTCTACTTGCCACCCCCCAAAGTTAATGAAATGTCCTATTCAATACCCAAGGGGCCCTTTTACTAAGCCATGTAAGCGTCTAAGCGCGCCCAATGTACGCCAAAATGGAGTTACCTCCCGGCTACCGCTTATCCAAAAAACAAATTTTTATTATCAGACATGCACCCAGTAGCATTTGACACGTGTAGGTCACTACCGACTGGTTACCGCATGAGTCTTTACCGCTAGGTCAATGGCTGGTGGTAAGTTCGAAGACTCAAAGTGGACGCGCGGCAATTTTGATTTTGCCGCACGTCCATTTTTGGCAAAAATTTTAAAAAGGCCTTTTTTTACAGGCACGCTGAAAAATGGATCCGCGAGTGCCAGTGGCATTCTGTGGTTCACTGCCACCTGGGGTGGATCGCTGCTGCGCGCGCACCCCCCCCCCAGGCGTGACACGGCACCCCCCGACCCCACCTGTCTACCAGCTCTGTCCACCCGGCACCTCGTGCGACTCTACGCTGCTGTAAAAAATAGAAAATCGCCTCGTCGGCCCTTCCCTCACTGTGTCCCGCCCTCTGATGTAACGTCCTGTTTCCTCGAGGGCGGGACAGAGTGAGGGAAGGGCCGACGAGGCGATTTTCTTCTCTTACAGCAGCGCAGACATGAGGCGCCGCACCACACAGCTGCCGGGTGGATGGAGCTGGTAGGGACTCGCTAGCAGAGCCCCCCCCCCCCCCCACCCGTTCACACCCGGGGCGGACTGCCCCCACCGCCCCGCCCTTGCTACGCCACTGGCGAGTGCCCCAAACCCACGCCTATACTTCCGCAGGCCATTTTTCAGCGCACCTTAGTAAAAGAACCCCCAAGCCTTCTCTCCTTCCTCCTCCCCTCCCCCCAAACAAATATATCTTTTCAGTTCACCTAAACTGGTGCTCAGTTAGGGACCATTAACGGCATTAAACTGGACTAGGAAATGAGAACAAAGGAAAAATTTACGGGTGAGCAGACACCATCGGTTCTGTAAAACAGTTTATTGTGCTCCTAAAACAAAATGTCAATTTTTCCATCCAAATGAACAGTCACTAATTAGTTTATCAGAACTGGTTGGCCAACTGTGCTCATACAATTTTTATAATATAAACAATAAAACAGTAACTAGCAAAGAACAGATGACAAAAGCATGAGCAGTTGTCCTGGTCAGTGTATGATTATATAGGTCCAGAGTTAGCTCTCTTTTTAAAAAAAAATTTAAGAAGCAGAACTCACTAAACATATCATTTTGATCTGTTATGTGGCATTAAAAAATTTATAATTTGGATTAGCCAGGTTCCCAGGATGAACTATCAAAGCTGAGGTCGTTACTTTTTAAAAGTACTTAAGTAAAAAGTAAAAGTACTGGCTTCAAAAGTAGTGAAGTAAAAGTATACAGTCTTATCCCCCCCCCCCCCCCCCCCAAAATACTCAAGTAAAAATACAGCTCTTCAAACTACTTTTTTACTACAAAGTAAAAAGTATTTTTAACAAGTTGGACCACAGAATCTACGCCTATGTTTACTAAGCAGTGCTACGGGTGCGTTAGCGTTTTTAGCGTGCATAAATGGTGTACACGCGTTAAACGCTAACGCACCCATAGAAATGTATAGGCGCGTTAGCGTTTCACGCGCCTTAAATTTACAGACGCGTTAAAAACATTAACGTCCCTTAGTAAACATACATCCTAGTATGTTTACAAGCAAACTTCCGGGGGGGGGGGGCGGTCACACAAGATCCTTTCTAGAAAAATAAAAACAACACCCTGAGAGCACTGCAGTGGGCAGAAGAACATTAAAGGGTCCTTTTACCAAGTCACGGTGGTGTTTTTAGCTTGCGGTAGAAATCAGCTGGCGGTAAATGCTGAGACGCCCATAGGAATATAATGGGAGTCTCAGGGCTCCTTTTACTAAGTGGGAAGGAGGATTTTCAGGAGTCCTTTTACTATGCCGAGAAAGCGCCTACACACGCCCAACATGCGCCAAAATGGAGTTACCGCGTGGCTCTTGCAGTCATTTCATTTTTGGCATGTGCCAAGTGGCATTTGACACGCATAGATCATTACCGCCCAGTTACCATGTGAGATTTTACCACTAGGTCAATGGCTGGCGGTAAGGTCTCAGACTCAAAATGGATGCACGGCAATTTCCATTTTGCCGCACGTTCACGTTCGTCAAACATTTTAAAAAGGCATTTTTTTTACAGGTGCGCTGAAAAATGATTCTGCATGCACCCAAAATAGGCATCTACACTACCGCAGGCCATTTTTCAGCACGCCTTTGTAAAAGTGCCCTTCAGGGAGGTCACTAAAGCAACAAAGGCTTGGGATTGCCAGCCTAGTGGGTGGATTGGGTCAGGAAGTGATAAAAGGGATTGTCTGGGAAATGGAGGTCTTCAGTTGCCCACCCCTGCCCAGACCAGGGGCGTAACCAACTTCGGCGGGAGTGGGGTCCAGGGCCTGAGGTGAGGGGGCACATTTTAGCCCCCCCTGGCGCCGCTGACGCCCCCAACATTGCCGACCCCCGCCATTGCCTATTCCCCCCCCCCCCGCCGCTGCCACCACCAACTTTGACCCCCCCTCCCGTCGCCAACCAGGGGCGTATCTGAGGTTCGGCGGTAGGGGGGGCAGGGGCTAGAGTGAGGGGGCACATTATAGCCCCCCCCGGCCACAGCCGCCCCCCCTACCGCCGTTAACCCTCCCTCCCTCCCCCGCCTACCGCCGTCACCTACCCCCGAGGTCCGCTTCCTCCTGCCGGCTTTTTTTAAATATTGCTTCAGCTGGCGGGGGACCCCAACCCCCCGCCAGCCCAGCCGCGGTCTTCTTTAACTTCTTCATCCTCGTCGTGCTGCGACGTCAGACTCCGTCCAACTGGAACTAAGGATGCATGCAGCTTTCACAGCACGACGAGGATTAACGGCGGTAGGGGGGTCCGGGGTGAAATCTGCGGGGGCCCAGGCCCCTGTGGTCCCACGCAGATACGCCCCTGTCGCCAACCCTCCCCTGCTGTCGCCTACCTTTGCTGGCGGGGGATCCCAACCCCCGCCAGCCGAGGTCCTCTTCTTCCCGCGCAAGGCTTCGTTCAGTTTCTGAGTCTGAAGTCCTGCACGTTGTACGTGCAGGGCGTCAGACTCAGAAACTGAACGAAGCCTTGCACGGGAAGAAGAGGACCTCGGCTGGCGGGGGTTGGGGTCCCCCGCCAGCAAAGGTAGACGGCGGGTTGACGGCGGGAGGGGGCGGTCGAGAGGGTTGTCGGCAGGGGGTCCAGGGGCAAATCTACGGAGGACCAGGCCCCTGTGGCCCCATGTAGCTACGCCCCTGACCCAGACCCAAGCACTGAGGGCGAAGCCCTGGACACTAAACAGGGAGTTCCCAACTTGGGAACGAAAAGGAGTGCTGGAGGGGGGGGGGGGAGACAACCGTGCTAGGAGAAGTGGGAGCCTCACTTTTGGCAGGACATTCAAAGGGTGTTCAAAGGGAAATCCTGAACCGGGATGGGACAGAAATAAACGAGAAAGATGCTGCTGACTGTTGCACTACTTTGGAGATTGGAAGACATTTGGAACTGTTATTTGCCCGAACTGCATTTTGCATTTTGAACTGTTTTCTAGTTATTGTTAAGTAAAGCCAGTTTGAAGTTTAATCCAGTGACTGCTGGTTGTTTTTGCATAAGAGCGGACTTGAGATTATCCAGAGGAAGATAACCCCACAGCCCGTCGAGATTTTAGCCCGGCCCCAGCCTGCACCCCACTAAACATCTACATTCTGTTTGTATATCCTGGTCCCGGGGTCCTGACCCGAGGAGCTTAGCAGGTGCCTGTGAACAGACTGAGTGGGATCAACGAAGAGAGAACAAAAGTGGAGCCAGAAAGAACTTTATTCCCAGGGTCAACAATATCTACAAGATGATCTACTACTACTACTACTACTTAACATTTCTAGAGCACTACTAGGGTTACGCAGATCTGACACAGCTTTCTTTGGGCACACACATTGCCTGCTTCAGGGGTCAAACAGACTCTATAATAGCAAAATAAATATAACAACATAAATAATTGCATTCAAAAATTGTATAAAATCATATAAAATTAAAAAATAAAAATCAAAGGAGCAAAATATATGATAGAACAAAATGCATAAAAACAATTGAATAATAGGGGGGCGTGACAAGATGGCGGCCTAAGCGTTTCGGGACTGGCCACGGTGAATTTGCTGAGAGCCTTGTTTTCTTTTTTCTTATCTATCTTTTTATTGAAATGCCACATACCAAAAGGAAGGGGATAGTAAAGAGCCAGACGCCAACGGCTCGAACTTCCTCCCCATTTCAGCAAACACTGGACCGGTTCACAACGCCCTTCCCTGTTGTGAAGGCGAGCGACGCCGATTTGGGAGCCGTTGGAGGAGCTCCGGCTCCCTCGGATTTAGAAATATCACTTTCGCCGCCTGATAATCGACCTCCGCATCCAGCGGTTACGGGGCAGGGAGAGGAGGAAGAGCCCGCTACGGAAGCCGTTTCAGACCAAACCTCGTTTGGCGCTAACCCTCCCCTGCACGCTGAGGCAACAACCTTGGAGGGGAATCCTCCGGCGGAGATAAACCTACAGGTGATATGGAGAATGCTGCAGGCTTTAAACCAGACAATAACAAAATCTGCTCGAGATATTTCTCAACTAGTAAGTAAAATTGACTTTTTGACCAACTCTTTAGAAAAAACTAAACAAGAAGTGACGTTACAAACTGAGGTATTTCAGCAGGAAGTAAAATCATTAAAATCAGTGACTGAATCCTTAGTAACAGATAAAATGGTGATACATAGGAAAATTGAGCAATTTGAAAACTTTAATAGAAGGCTTAATCTTAGGATATTAAATTTTCCTTGGACTCAGGAATTGAGTGCTACTGAGCTCTTTAAGACGTATTTAAAAGAAATTCTGCTGTACCCGGACTCAACTATACCTCCTTTAAATAGAGTATATTATTTACCAAGTCCACTACCAGCTGGGCCGGGAGATAGTGGCAAGAAAAATAATTCGAACAAACATTTGAACCTTCAAGCACCGCTGGATATTTCATTAATTTTGGAGACATCTACATCTGATATTGAGCAACGTAGAACTCTATTAATATCATTTGTTTTTGAACAGGATTTGAATGCTGTATTGAAGTTATACTTTAAAAATGCTTTGAAAATGTTTTGTGGTCAAAGAGTGTGGATATACCCGGATGTCTGTAAAACAACTCAAGACAGGAGGAAGAAACTCTTATTATATAGAGAAGAAACCCGAGCTTTGGAGGCAACATATTTATTGGCCTACCCATGTAAATGTCTGGTTAAATATTTGGGAGTAAAATATACCTTTTTTGAACCGGAACATCTTAAAGCATTCTTGGAGATGAAAAAAACTAGCTAATAAACCTGTAGAGTAATTGATATCATTTAAGTATTAAAGTAATGGGGGTAGAAGGCCAGGCCATATATGCATTTTCTTTTTCTTTTTGTTTAAGATCTCCTATTGTCTAAATCACTTCCCCCTTAAGGCAGAATTGTGGTCTAATTAATTGTATAGCTTGCTCTTTTTTCTTATTGAAAGTATTGTAAGTTCAATGTCATAATTACCTTTGTTTTTGAACAAGCTGTACGGTGTATTACATATTGCATGTTCCGCATGTAAAAAATTTAAATACATAAGTAGTGCCATACTGGGAAAGACCAAAGGTCCATCTAGCCCAGCATCCTGTCACCGACAGTGGCCAATCCAGGTCAAGGGCACCTGGCACGCTCCCTAAACGTAAAAACATTCCAGACAAGTTATACCTAAAAATGCGGAATTTTTCCAAGTCCATTTAATAGCGGTCTATGGACTTGTCCTTTAGGAATCTATCTAACCCCTTTTTAAACTCCGTCAAGCTAACCGCCCGTACCACGTTCTCCGGAAACGAATTCCAGAGTCTAATTACACGTTGGGTGAAGAAAAATTTTCTCCGATTCGTTTTAAATTTACCACACTGTAGCTTCAACTCATGCCCTCTAGTCCTAGTATTTTTGGATAGCGTGAACAGTCGCTTCACATCCACCCGATCCATTCCACTCATTATTTTATACACTTCTATCATATCTCCCCTCAGCCGTCTCTTCTCCAAGCTGAAAAGCCCTAGCCTTCTCAGCCTCTCTTCATAGGAAAGTCGTCCCATCCCCACTATCATTTTCGTCGCCCTTCGCTGTACCTTTTCCAATTCTACTATATCTTTTTTGAGATACGGAGACCAGTACTGAACACAATACTCCAGGTGCGGTCGCACCATGGAGCGATACAACGGCATTATAACATCCGCACACCTGGACTCCATACCCTTCCTAATAACACCCAACATTCTATTCGCTTTCCTAGCCGCAGCAGCACACTGAGCAGAAGGTTTCAGCGTATCATCGACGACGACACCCAGATCCCTTTCTTGATCCGTAACTCCTAACGTGGAACCTTGCAAGACGTAGCTATAATTCGGGTTCCTCTTACCCACATGCATCACTTTGCACTTGTCAACATTGAACTTCATCTGCCATTTGCACGCCCATTCTCCCAGTCTCGCAAGGTCCTCCTGTAATCGTTCACATTCCTCCTGCGACTTGACGACCCTGAATAATTTTGTGTCATCGGCGAATTTAATTACCTCACTAGTTATTCCCATCTCTAGGTCATTTATAAATACATTAAAAAGCAACGGACCCAGCACAGACCCCTGCGGGACCCCACTAACTACAATTGAATAAATGAATCAACAGTTTCACAAGAACATAAAAATAAGGAATAATAAATAAATAGTAAAACACCAACCATTTCACATTAACGCCTATGTTTACTAAGCGGCGCTATGGGTGCATTAGCGTTTTTAATGCACATAAATGGTTTATGAGCGTTAAACCCGCAAGCGAGCCTTCTCCGGAGTAGCCCCCACACTCTGGAATGCATTGCCTGAAAGGCTCCGCTTAACACAAGACTACCTCTACTTCAAGAAGCAGGTGAAAGCTTGGATCTTCAACCAAGCCTTTAACGGAAGAAGTAACTAACTTGTTAGTCTCACTCACGCACACAAGGATTGGCTCGGGCTGCACATACTGCAGCAGGACATGTTTATCAACTCCTACCCTAGCTGAGATAACATTTAACCATCTCTCTGACCTCACGTGCAACTTTCTTCAAATCAGTCACCTTACTTTCTAATTCTTCCTACTTTCTTACTCATCTATATGTTACAACTTTGCCTTACCCTTCACTGCCAATTATAATGTTCTATTACGTATTGTGTAGTCATGCAAGTAGTATACCATGCCATACTTTGTATTGTTGTTCGAATATTTTTACTGCTCTAATTTCCTATTGCTCATGTTTGATCTATTCTTACTGTACACCGCCTTGAGTGAACTCCTTCAAAAAGGCGGTAAATAAATCCTAATAAATAAACGCTAACGCGCCCATAAAAATGTATAGGCGTGTTAGCGTTTAATGCGCCTTAAATTTACAGGCGCGTTAAAAACACTAAAGCACCTTAGTAAACATACCCCTAAATGAATATATACATGTAAACCTTCGATGATCAAAGTGAATGAAAGTTTAAAATGCAACAAAAAGATTCAAACACTGTAATTCAAAAAAGACATAAAAATACTTCAAGAATAGATTGAACCATGAAAACCTTCCAACTGTGAATAAGTGCAAAAAGCAAATAAATTAATACAAACATAAAGTAACTATTGATGCAGTGGGACGTTGGGAATAAAGTTCTTTCTGGTTCCACCAGTGGAATGTGGGCGCCACTTTTGCTCTCTTTTCATTGATTTCACCCTTGGAGTATTTTCTCCTTCTTTGGTTCCCTAGCTCAGCGAGTGGGAGCACAGTCACAAAATCATTCGGAAAGACTAGGCAGTTGCCTAGGGCTGCATCTTCTGGGGGGGGGGGGGAGGTAGAAAGAGCAGCCACAATCAAAGGAAAACAGTATGTCTTGACAGGTCTTTAAGTTTTTGTGGCTATTAACACAAACTTTAACCTGCATTTTTATAGGATTTTTGTGTAGCTTTTCTGTGTCAGCCCCGAGCCTGAAGCAAACTGCCGTTTATGGTTGTGAAGTCATTTGGCTTTAAAGGTTCACAAAACAAAACCAGGGAAACAGGAGTCCAGACATTCTGGTGTTGTTGTAAAGCAGGGTTCAAAAAAGGAAAGTGCTGGGCACCATCAATTTACAACAGTGGGTTTCACACCCAGTCCTAAGGATATACTAAGCCAGTCTGGTTTTCAGGATATCCACAGCGATTATACACCATCGTGTGAAAAAAAGATCAACTGATCTATGGGGCTCCATACTTTGCTGGGGGAAAAAAGCAACAGCCTCTCCTCCTGCCCCCACCCCCTCCAAAAAAAATAAACCTCTCTTCCCTGTACATAATGACCCCAATACCACATCTCATTTCATGAAAAGCAGCCCAGCAAAAAAAAGTAAAGCAACTCTGTCTTAAGTTCTCCAGAGGCCAGGGGTCGCTCGATGTGTTTATTCCACCAGGCATTTTGCCAGGGAGTTTGTAGATTTCTACAGCACATTACTCTGTCTTTATTACTTTCAGTAACGAGTTTGCTTGGGGGGGGGGGGGGAGTGCCACAAAGATTCAAAATAGACTTGTTTTCTTGAAACTCAGAAAGCCCTGCAGTAGCAAACTTTTTTCTGTAAAATAAAGAGCTGAAAAGTTTGGGGGGTGGGGGTGGCTGGGTCAGAATTCCTTCCGTTGAGAAAGCAGATACCATGGAAGGTCTCTGGTACACTGCCTGGCTGGTGAGTGATACATGGTCCCTCCCTCCACCAGGGAGAACAACAGGTCTGATAAACAACTGATATATAGAGACTCTCTCTCTCTCTCTCTTTCTCTCTCTCTCTCTCTTTCTCTCCCTGAACAATTCTGCTAATTCAGTCGCTTCTTGGGTCAGTTATCATGTGTCCACATCAGTGGCGTAGCCACAGGTGGGCTTGGGTGGGCCAGGGCCCACCCATTTATGGCTCAGGCCCACCCAACAGTAGCACATGTTTAGTGGTAACTGGTGGGAATCCCAAGCTCCGCCAGCTGAAGATTTTCCCCTGATGGTAATGAAAATGCTACTCTCCACAACACCTGCGCATGCTCAGTTTTCAGTGCATGCCTGCTGCCAAAGTGGAAAGAAGCGTTTTCCCACCAGCTGAGATAATTTTTTTTTTTTTGGGGGGGGGGGGGGGGGGGAGAACACTTGGTGCCCACCCAATTTTTGCCTAGGCCCACCCAAAATTTGTTGTCTGGCTACGCCCCTCCACATATAGTTTTTCTCTCTAGAGGGTAATAAGCAAATGTGCTGACAGTGTATATAAGTGAAAACATTCAAGCATTACTATGACAGTAAAATAGATACTATTGGAGATTCTACATGGAATGTTGCTACTATTGGAGATTCTACATGGAATGTTGCTATTCCACTAGCAACATTCCATGTAGAAGGCTGCGCAGGCTTCTGTTTCTGTGAGTCTGACGTCCTGCACGTACGTGCAGGACGTCAGACTCACAGAAGCAGAAGCCTGCGCGGCCACATTGCTGATCTACAAGGGCCGACTTCTACATGGAATGTTGCTAGTGGAATAGCAACATTCCATGTGGAATCTATAGAAATCAAACAAAATAAAACATGGAAAAGAAAATAAGATGATACCTTTTTTATTGGACATGACTTAATACATTTCTTGATTAGCTTTCGAAGGTTGCCCTTCTTCCTCAGATCGGAAATAAGCAAATGTGCTAGCTGACAGTGTATATAAGTGAAAACATTCAAGCATTACTATGACAGTAAAATAGATACTATTGGAGATTCTACATGGAATGTTGCTACTATTGGAGATTCTACATGGAATGTTGCTATTCCACTAGCAACATTCCATGTAGAAGGCTGCGCAGGCTTCTGTTTCTGTGAGTCTGACGTCCTGCACGTACGTGCAGGACGTCAGACTCACAGAAGCAGAAGCCTGCGCGGCCACATTGCTGATCTACAAGGGCCGACTTCTACATGGAATGTTGCTAGTGGAATAGCAACATTCCATGTGGAATCTATAGAAATCAAACAAAATAAAACATGGAAAAGAAAATAAGATGATACCTTTTTTATTGGACATGACTTAATACATTTCTTGATTAGCTTTCGAAGGTTGCCCTTCTTCGTCAGATCGGAAATAAGCAAATGTGCTAGCTGACAGTGTATATAAGTGAAAACATTCAAGCATTACTATGACAGTCTGACAGGGTGGGAGGATGGGGGTGGGTCGGAGGTATGCATGGGGACACCCAACAGAAAGGACTTAACAAGGATCTGGGGTTCCTAGCCCATTATAAACCATAAAGCTGTATTTCTCTGTTGATCACCCCACCCCTCACCTATCCACACCCATCCTGTTAGAATATCAATGATATGCTTTGATGTCCCCATGCATACCTCCGACCCACCCCCATCCTCCCACCCTGTCAGACTGTCATAGTAATGCTTGAATGTTTTCACTTATATACACTGTCAGCTAGCACATTTGCTTATTTCCGATCTGACGAAGAAGGGCAACCTTCGAAAGCTAATCAAGAAATGTATTAAGTTATGTCCAATAAAAAAGGTATCATCTTATTTTCTTTTCCATGTTTTATTTTGTTTGATTTCTATTGATAACCTTAAGAGTGGACTAACACGGCTACCACACTCCTCTCTCTAGAGGGAAAATTACAGGACACACACAAAGTATGTGATTGATCATGTCACTCTCTTCCCCTCTCCTAAAGTATGAGAATTCCCTATAAGGTCCTCTAGAGTGGTTTGGGAAGCGTTATAAGGATCACATGCCCTTACTAGCCAATGACATCACAGCTTTATCCATACACCCTCAACAGTACATTATAACATTACATCTAGAGGAAATGATCACAGGCTGAAATGTAGGGTGACCGCTTAAGCTGGTGCTGCACTAAAAAAATGTTCTGTTCCCATGTAGCGAACAAACAAACATTTTAAGAGACACTTAAAAAAAAAAAAGTTTAGTTTATTTGTTTAGGAGCCCTTTTACTAAGCCGCGTAAGCCTCTGCGCGCGCCAAAATGGAGTTACCGCCCGGCTACTGAATGGCTCTTGTGGTAATTTCATTTTTGGCGTGTGTCCAAAAAAAAAAAATTTTTTTTATTTGCTAGCACGCATTTGTTGGCGCGCTGTAAAGGGGTCCGCTTCCTCCACTCTGCGTTGGGGCCAGCAGCTCTGTTAGGTTCACAGGTTTCCAGCAAAGAACCAGACTGCCATACGGACTTAAGACCAAAGCGCTTTATTCTCAATTCAGTACCACTCGCAAAATTGAAATGCAGTTCACAAACAGGGTTCAGGCTGGGTTCCAAACTCCAGACAACATTCAGTTCCTTAACAGTTCAGGCCCACTTCCTTTGCACTACCTTCCCCTCTCCCTCAGAAGGGCTCAGTCCAAGTTCAGCCTGCTCTTCTATACATCCCAATAATTCAACCCTTCAAAGGAAACCACTACTTAATGCCCCTGTCCTCTGCACAGCACCCAGGAGGACCCTGTACCAAACAGGGATGACAGCTTTCCTCCTACTTCACAGCACCACACACCCCTGTGGCCTCTCACACTGCCTTCATGTGCTGGACAGGGCTACCTTTACATTCTCACACTCCATGGCAGCTTACTCTTCCCCCCCCCCCCAGGGAAGCTCCAGTGGCAGACCCTTTCCGCCCTCCACGTACTCCATGGCAGCTTCTCCCTCAATCAGTTTCCTCTCCCTCCTGGTGGCTGGGAGCCACCCGGAAATCTCTCCCCCCTCTCACAGCTGGAGGGAATTATATACCGGCGATGCAGCTAAGGGACTGAGCTTCACCTCCCTCTAGTGGGGAAGGGAGTAACTGGCTCCCCTAGCACTGAGCCACTGCTCCCCCTGCTGGGGTTGGAAATCCGTTCCACCCTTTTGGGGCTATCCTCCTGTCTCCTGCTTACAAGGGCTTCTGGGAACCATAGTTTAGGGATTAGCTGCTTCTCTGTGGGGCCCCGAGCGCTAGCTTTGTCACAGCGCGTAGATCATTATCGCCCGGTTACCGCATGAGACTTTACCGCTAGGTCAATGGCTGGCGGTAAGGTCTCAGAGCCAAAATGGACACGCGCCAATTTTGATTTTGCCGCACGCCCATTTTCGGCAAAAATTTTTAAAAAGGCATTTTTTTTTGCAGCTGAGCTGAAAAATGGATCTGCGCGCAACCAAAACACGCACCTACACTACCGCAGGCCATTTTTCAGCGCACCTTAGTAAAAGGACCCCTTATTTATTTATTTATTGGGATTTATTAACTGACTTTATGAAGAGATTCATCCAAGGCAGTGCACAGCAGTTTAACATAAAACTTACAATGTTGTTAACAGCATAATAATAGTGAAATTGGTAGTTCACAAGCAGCACCGGACACTACGCTTGCAAGTATGGATCCAATGTATTAAAACCCTGCCAAACACAGCAGCGTTTCCTATGCTCTACCCTCTAACATCTTTGCAAGGGAACGATGGCAGAATCTGGAGGGTGTCTCCTCATTGGCCATGCCCATCACGATCAGACTGATCCCCTTCTCCCAAGGCAGGCACATTCCCTCTTAACAAAGATCCTAGTCAGAGACCCTAACGTTATAAGCTTAGAAAAAAAAAAATGGGCTTATTATCTGAAGAAGTTGGAGCAGATGATCTTAACATCTATTTCACATAACGGCAGCCCACGGCAACCTGTAGGAAAAGGATTTTAGAAAGATTTTATGAAATACTACAGTAAAAAAAAAAAGAAAGGAAAAAAAGACCTTATGTCTGAACAGAGTTTTTTTTCCCTCCAAATCCCAAATTTATGATTCTTTAATAAATGTGACAGCTGTTCCGAAATGATGATTCCTTGCAGTGTATCAGTACATTGGATTTATAGAGCTAAAAGCATGTTTAAGGAAATTAATATCAAATGGTAGAAGTCCAATTGATATCTCAGTTTCTCTGTCTCCTTCTGAAAATAAATTTATAGGTACGATGGGCCTTTTTAGAATTCATCTTGCTACAGCAAACTGTTCTGCTACAAGGACATTTTATCATAAGAAGCTTGGTCTGTGCTTATTCTTGCCAAGCCTGAAACCAAAACTTACGAGCCACATCTGCAAAGCAGGTGACCTTCAATGGCGATATTTTCATTTGATAGTCCCTGCAGCTCCTTGTGACTCTGGACAAGTCACTTAACCCTCCATTGCCCCTGGTACAAAATAAGTACCTGAATATATGTAAACCGCTTTGAATGTAGTTGCAAAAACCTCAGAAAGGCGGTATATCAAGTCCCATTTCCCTTTCCCTATTTGAGATTCTAAATTCTACATGGAACGTTGCTACTATTTGAGATTCTGGAATGTTGCTACTATTTGAAGGTTCTACATGGAATGTTGCTATTCCACTAGCAACATTCCATGTAGAAGCCTGCCCTTGCAGATCAGCAATGCAGCCGCGCAGGCTTCTGTTCTGTGAGTCTGACGTCCTGCACATACGTGCAGGACGTCAGACTCACTACTACTACTACTACTATTTAGCATTTCTGTAGCGCTACAAGGCATACGCAGCGCTGCACAAACATAGAAGAAAGACAGTCCCTGCTCAAAGAGCTTACAATCTAATAGACAAAAAATAAATAAAGTAAGCAAATCAAATCAATTAATGTGAACGGGAAGGAAGAGAGGAGGGTACAGAAACAGAAGCCTGAGCGGCCGCATCGCTGATCTGCAAGGGCAGGCTTCTACGTGGAATGTTGCTAGTGGAGTAGCCTAGTGGTTAGTGCAGTGGATTTTGATCCTGGGGAACTGGGTTCAATTCCCACTGCAGCTCCTTGTGACTCTGGGCAAGTCATTTAACCTTCCATTACCGCAGGTACAAAATAAGTACCTGTATATATGTAAACCGCTTTGAATGCAGTTGCAAAAACCTCAGAAAGGCAGTATATCAAGTCCCATTTCCCTTTATCTGATTCAGTGCTGAACATAAGGAAGATTTTATAATTAAATCAATAGTCAGTCTGCACTTCAGAGTCACCAGACAGCTGAAACAGCCAAGGCTCTCTCTCTGTCTGCACAAAACCTCTTTCCTGTAACTTCATACAGCTAAAAACAAAAATGTAAAAAAAAAAAAACAACAATAAACTTCTAAACGCAAGTGGCAAAGGGTCATATAAAAATAAGCTGGCAAAGCAGATGACTCAAAAAGGAAAGAGGCAGAGATGAACGGAAAGGTGTGGGGGGGGTCATGAAGCCAAAAACTAACAATCACTTCCCTTCCAGAAAAATCCCCATATTTCTACTGAGGTTCACTTTTCTTTCACAGGTCACTTCAATGGGTTAGTCCACAGCAAAAAATGTTTCACCCTCCCTGACAATGATTTAGCTTTGAAATGCAAACATAAATAACACAGAACAAACCGTGGGAATTTTCCAACTGAACACTGAAAGCCAACAGTCGCTCAAAAGCACATGGTTTGGAACAAGGTATCTTTAAAAGATATCACCAAAACAGGGAAGGTAGGGAATCCCAATAGCCAGTGTATATCATGAACCATTGTTTTTACTTTGGTTTCGGGCTCAAGTCCTCCTGAAAGCTGACAGGCCCTAAGCTTCAGATCAGTACCAAGCCACATGATCAGTTGAGAAACCTAAGTGGCAAGCAGGGCCGTGCCTAGGGTCTCTGGCGCCCCCCTGGATACTATCAGTTGGCGCGCGCGCCCCCCCAGACCTATAAATTTACCTCGCTCCGCCTCCGACGTCTGCGCAGTGTCAGTGAAAGCGCTGCCTGTCTGATGTCTCTCCACCAGCCTTCCCTTCGCTCGTTCGTTCCCTCTGTGTCCCGCCCTCAAGGAAATGACGTCAGAAGAAGGCGGAACATTGAGCAAAGGGAAGACTAGTAGAGACGTCGGGAGCGCCACCTCCTTCACTGACGCTGCGCCTTCGCTGCCGGACGGAGGTAAATTTAAAAGGGATCTTGTTGGGGGGGAGAAGAGGACGGGCAGTTGGGACATGGGAGCGGGAGGGCAGGGGAAAGAGGAGCGTGGATGGGAGGGCAGCGATCATTTTCACAGGGGGAGGGGGCGTGCGCGCGCGCCAACTGTTCGTCTATGGGGGGGCGCCAACTGATCTTCTGCAGGGGGGCACCACAGACCCTTGGCACGGCCCTGGAGGAGAACTGTTTTTAGACAAAGGTATTCGCAATCCAGATCTCCCTAGAAGTAGGAAATACAATCACTCTTATACCTTCATGGTGGCAACAAATTATTCATAGGTAATACGACAATAAACACACTTATTGGCTACGATAATATCGTGGTTAGCACTTATTGGATATATAATAATAAGTTGGCTAGTACTCAGAAAGACTAATAATAATTTTACCTAGAAATGCTAATAATAATATTAGTTCTTCTAGGAATACGGGGAGGGGCATAATCGAACGGGGCGCCCAAGTTTTCCTGAGGGCGTCCTCGCAGGACATCCCCGCGAAGGGGCGGGGCAACCCGTATTATCAAAACAAGATCCCTGCTGGTGAAATCCACACAAATTCTATCCACAGAAGCAGGATGCAGTACAGACGACTCCCAAAAGAAAGGACTGGGTTTTTCTTTGTTTTTTTTTTTCTTTTTTAAAGAAGTCACTCCATTCCATCTAGGTTCCCTTTGGACTTCTCTTTTGAGAGGTTCAGCAGATTTAACCATATACCGGTCAATATTCAGCCTGTGAGGATCAGTGGCAGGGGCGTAGCCAGACATCTAATTCTGAGTGGGCCTGGGTCCAAAAGAACCCTGCCTCGCCTCCATCCCACAGACAATTCAATCTCTCCTTCTCTCGCCCACCACATGCCATGTGTCTCAACCCCCCCTCCCCCCCACCATGTACCTTTTAAATAGCAGATCTAGCTTGTCCGTTTTTTCAGTTGTAGCTCAAGGCACGTTACATTTAGGTACTGGATCTGAATAGGACTGGTGCCCACATAAAAGTTCTGAAGGCAGAACATTTTTATACAGAAAGGCACAATCAGGTGGCACGTCTCACCCACTGGAAACTTTTACAAATACTAGCATTGGAATCACAACCTTAAGAGACTTACAGGAATTGAAGAGATTGTGATCATCTGGGGAAAAAAAACACGAGAACAGCATTGATATAAGAGAGATGTCAGTGCCAAGGGATTATTCTGTGATTCTTGCGGAGAAAGAAAGGATTCTCACGGAGGAGACCAAGGAAATTTGGCAGACATACAGAAATATTTCCTATCGTATCAGGTACCACAGCCTAGATTAAAAGCAATTTCTAAGTAAACCGTGATTAGTTGCCTGTACATATGACATCTTATGAACTCCACAGGGCAGCTCTCTTTGGCACAATGCAAGCACTAGAGTGACCGTTAACTGTAAATTTGAGAATCTGGGATCCAACTCCACACCCCTGGCGTAGGAGCGAGGTTTTTCATTATCATAGTATGCGCAAAACTAACCCGTTTGGAGGCATTGCCCCCATCATCCGAATGAAACATTTGATTTTTTTTTAATTCCTACTGCATTTTGTCAAATGCGATTATTGGGACGACTTGCCCTCTAAGCACGTTGCCTTATTTGTTCTTTTTATTCTTTTGAATTTTCCTGTGGGGAACTTCTGACATTTTAGGCTCATTTAAGTTAACGAGCGATGCAGATACAAGCGCTCATTCCAGCCTGGGTTATTTGGGCATCCAGATGGTAAACTGATCGACGTCAGCCAAAAAATGCTGCAAAATTTAGGAAACTCAAGCAAGGAATGTCTCGCACAAATAAACAGATGACATGCTTCGATAGTCTATTAGCTTCTAGAGCAGGGATGGACAACCTCGGTCCTGCAACCCGGTCGGGTTTTCAGAATTTCCTCAATGAATATGCATGAGATCTGTCTGCAGACAAATAGATCTCATGCATATTCACTGGGGAAAGAAGAACATAAGAATAGCCATACTGGGTCAGACCAATGGTCCATCTGGCCAGTATCCTGCTTCCAACAGTAGCCAATTCAGGTTACAAGTACCTGACAGCAGGGCCTGTCCTAGGGTCTCTGGCGCCCCCCTGCAGACTATGAGTTGGCGCCCGCGCGCCCCCCCCCCCCCCCCCCCCCCCCCGCATCTCCTTTCTCTCTTCTCCCACCCTGCCGCTATCCAGCGATTCTCCTTCGCCCGAATCTCCCCCATCCCCCGCCGCCCTTGGTGCTTTAAATCTTTAATTTACCTCCGTTCCAGCAGCCGCGTCATTTGAAAGCCTTGCCCCGTCTCTAGCCTTCCCTCCCTTCGTGAGTTCGTTCTGCAGTCCCGCCCTCGAGGAAATGACGTCAGAAGGCGGGACTGCGGAATGAACTCACGAAGGAAGGGAAGGCTAGAGACGGGGCAGGACTTTCAAATGATGCGGCTGCTGGAACTGAGGTAAATTAAAGATTTAAAGCACCAAGGGCAGCGCGGTATGGCGCCGCAGCGGCGCCCTTGAAGGCAGACGCCCCCCTGCGGCGCTTACCCCGCTTACCGGGTTTGACCGGCCCTGCTTGACAGAATCCCAAATAGTAGCAAGATTCATGCTACTGATCCCAGGGATAAGCAGTGGCTTTCCCCATTTTAGTCTCAATAGCAGTCTATGAACTTTTCCTCCAGGAACTTGTCCAAACCTTTTGTAAACCCAGATACCCTAACTGCCGATACCGCATCCTCTGGCAATGAGTTCCAGAGCTTAACTATTCGTTGAGTGAAAAAAGATTTCCTCCTATTTGTTTTTAAAGTATTTCCATGTAACTTCCTCAAGTATCCCCTAGTCTTTGTACTTTACAAAAGAGTAAAAATCGATTTACGTTTTCACGTTCTACACCATTCAGTCTTTTGTAGACCTCTATCATATCTCCCTCAGCCATCTCTTTTCCAAGCTGAAGAGTCCGAACCACTTTAGCCTTTCCTCATAAGAGAGGAGTTCCATCCTCTTAATCATTTCGGTCGCTCTTCTTTGAACCTTTCATAGTTCTGCTATACATTTTTTAAGATACAGTGACTAGAACTGCACACAATACTCAAGGTGTGGTCGCAGTGGCCACTCTCCAATCTAAGCACATTATTAACGACAGGTTACAGATCACTAACAGCAAATCTGCAATTTCATATTTGAGTTCCTTCAGCACCCTGGGGCAGGGGCGTAGCCAGACTTCGGCGGGAGGGGGGTCCAGAGCCTGAGGTGAGGGGGCATATTTTAGCCCCCCCCCCGGCACTGAAGACCCCCCCCCCCCAGCCATTATCGACCCCACCCCACCGCCATGGCCCCCCGCCGCCACCGCCGCCAACTTTGACGACCCTCTCGACCCCCCCCCTCCTGCCACCAACCCTCCCCTGCCGTCGCCTACCTTTGCTGGCTGGGGACCCCAATCCCCGGAGGTCCTCTTCTTCCCGCGAAGGCTTCGTTCTGTACAACATGCAGGACATCAGAAACAGAACGAAGCCTTCGGGGGAAGAAGAGGACCTCCTCGCCTGGCGGGGATAGGGGTCCCCCGCCAGCAAAGGTAGCCCACGGCGATGGCGGAGGAGGGTTGGCGGCAGGAGGGGGGGCCGAAAGGGTCGTCGGAATGGGAGCTATGCCACTGCCCTGGGGTGTAATTTGTCGATTTGGCTCAGTACATCTTCTGGGTTCACCGAGATTTCTTTCAGTTCCTCTGCATCGTCACCCTTGAAAATCATCTGAAGTGCGCTGAAAAATGGTCCTGCGCATGGCCAAAAACAATGCCTACACTACCGCAGGCCATTTTTCAGCACACCTTAGTAAAAGGACCCCTAAATAGTTTTTTAATTCCAGGATAGGCAAACTGACACACATTCTTTTCTGTACACGGTCATGCACGACTTCCAGCCTCAGAAAAAGCATGGATCTCGCAGGATGTGTCAGCTGCTTTTTCACTCTTAACCAACAGTTTACAGCGTTGCTGTGACCAAAAGAGAGGACTGTACAGATTTCACCTGAGAGGAGAAACAGCAATGGGGCAAACAAGCAACCGGCATTCAAAGAAGAGCAGACTGCTTGAAACCTCTCTTAAGCATGGATGTTTGTTCACACCAAGCTCTACAGTTCACATTTTAAACCATAAACCTGGGTTTGGTCCAGCAGCCACCCACAATACAGTGAGTAACTAGAAAATGACACTGTTTGATGCAATAAATTACAACTTTGATTAGAAGCAAAAAGTCTGAATAGGGAAGAAAACTAGAGTTACTCCAGCCTAGTCTCAGTGTCTGAGGTGGAAAGGAACAAATGTTTGAGCACATCCCAGGATTTACATAGACAAAGGCTCTCCCCTGATGTTTGGGATAAAATGCCTGGCATCTCCCTTCCCCCTCCTCACTGCACAAATGAGTCAAGTCCATAACAAAATATTGGTAGATCTGCCTTTTCCAGAGTCTCACAAGCAGCCGGGGCATTGGCTGGGGGAGATTTTAGGCTCAAAGGGGCCCCTTTTACTAAGCTGAGTAGGCGCCTACGCGCACCCAACATGCATCAATTTTGAGTTACCACCCGGCTATCACGTGGCCCTTGCGGTAATTTCATTTTGACGCGCGTCTGCTATGCGCGTGGGAAAATATTTTTCTCTTCTGGCATGCGGGCGGTAATCGGCGTTTTACGCGTGTAGACCATTACCGCTCAGTTACCACGTGAGACCTTACCGCTAGGTCAATGGCTGGCAGTAAGATCTCAGACCCAAAACGGACACGCAACAACTTTCATTTTGCCGCACGTCCATTTTCGGCAAAACTTTTTACGGGTGCACTGAAAAATGATTCTGAGCGCGCCCAAGACATGCGTCTACACTACCGCAGGCCATTTTTCAGCGCGCCTTTGTAAAAGGGCCCCTCAGATTGCCAGCAGCACATATCGTCCTCTCAGGATGCGAGTGCAAATTCAGAGCACCTCAACAAGTGAGATTCAAAGCTAACAGCTTTGAGGAATAGAATACTCAGGGGCCATTTTACTAGGCAGCGGTAACCTCACCGTGGGCTTGCCTCCCGCCAATCTGGACCTCCGCTGGACTACCACAGGAGCCCAGCAGTAGTTCCGACCCCCTAGCGCGCGACATTTCCAGCGCTACAAAAATACAGCGATACCTCGATTTTCGTCGATAATCCGTCCGAAAACAATCGGCGAAATCCGAAACCGACGAAAACCGAGGCAATTATTTCCATAAGAATCAACACTGGAAAGCAATGGAACTTTGGCTAGACGCGGGGGGGGGGGGGGGGGGGGTGATGCTCACACAACGAGAAACAACGCCACACTTGAGCAGGAGAACGCGTAGGTCGTCCTTTGTTTTCGCAAAATTAGCAGCGAGGTCACGTGGGCACGCCGACGAAATCCGAGACAAAATTTTCGCAGAAACAAATCGCCGAAACCCGAAATCGACGATAACCGAGGTACTACTGTATGTCCTATTTTTGTAGTGCCGGAAATCAACCGGTGGTAATCAGGTTACTGCAAGGTTAATGCGGGAGCCCTTACCAAAGGGCTCCCCACCGAAATGGCCATGTGGTAAGTGGTTCACTTACCGCCAGGGGCGTAGCCAGAGAACAGATTTTTGGGTGGGCCTAGGCAAGAAGTGGGTGGGCACCAAGTGTTCTCCCCCCCCCCCCCCCCCCAACCACCACCCAAAAATATCTCAGCTGGTGGAAAAATGCTTCTTTTCACCTTGGCAGTCTGCAGCAGCATGCGCAGGTGCAGGTATCGTGGACAGTAGCGTTTTCATTACCGTCAGGAGAAAGTCTTCAGCTGGCCGAGCTTGGGATCCCACCAGCTACCACTAAACGGGTGGGCCTGAGCCCTGAATGGGTGGGCCCTGGCCCACCTGTGGCTACGCCACTGCTTACCGCACGGCCATTTCTTTTTCCCAAAAACGGACAGCCCGCTGTGGTAAAAAGCGGCCCACAATGCACATCAAAAACGCGCTGATGCTAGCACAGGCCCCCTTTAACCACAGCTTAGTAAAAGGACTCGTCAGTAACTTATAACAAAGTTCATTGGCAAAAAAAGTCTTCATTTTATCCTCAATAACAACAAGAAAAAAAGAAAAGCCTAGAGAGAGAAATCAAATGAGTTCAGAGGCTTATAACGCAGGTCTTTAAAAAAAATAAAATAAATAAAGTTTAAAAATATCATATGTGAATTTTGATGTAAATGGTGAAAAGCCATCAGAGGGTACAGATACACCCCAGCCCCGAGCGGTACAGACAGATCTTATTTCAGAGTACAGGGTTCACAACAAATATTTTATCAAATATGACTGCATAGGAACCCAGCTAAATTTGCAAATTCTGGGTATCCTGAAAAACAAAATGGTCAGTGGCTTTCCAGAATTGTCCATCTCTGATCTAAGAATACGAATGTGGGGAATGTAATTTTTTTGTTTTTTTAATAACACTATTGTCAGTGTCAGCCGTTCATAAATCCCATCTCTTTTTCAGGCTAATCAATGTAACTAAACCAGGGCCGCCGAGAGACTGGGCCAGGCCTGGGACAAGGCCGCCCCCGGGCCCCCCCCCCACCCGAGGTCGCCGGGCCACCCCTCCACCCGCCGCCGGGCCCTCTGCACTGACCTTAAGCGCCTCACCTTTGAAAGCGCAGCAAGCAGCGGCAGACCACTCCTTCCTCCCGTGTCCCGCCCTCGCAGAAGTTATGTCAGGCAAGGGCGGGACACAGAAGGAAGGAGTGGTCTGCTGCTACTTGCTGTGCTTTCGAAGGTGAGGCGCTTAAGTTCAATGCCAGGGAGCGACGGAGGGCGGGCGGGCAGGCCGGACTGCGGCGGTGGCGCCGGGCCCACCCCCTGGAGGCCTGGGCCCAGGGAATTTTGTCCCCCCCTGTCCCCCCCTCTCGGCGGCCCTGATCTAAACAAATCAGTTTTGAAGGCCAAAGAGTATATAAATCTCGCTCTTGAATATTTTTTAGGGATATCCTTAAACCTAGACAGGTTTGTATACCCAGAGGTCCAGAGTCACTCACCACAAAGTACACCTTACCTTCCTGCACACCATGGAGGCTCGATTCGTCGATCTCAGTCTCTGTCATCTTCTGAAGCACAACCTGATCCTCCACTGGCGACAATTTCACCCAGCGCTTTTAGATGCGATGAGCTCCCAGGGTCAACCAACTGTGAAGACAAAATATATACCAATGGAAATGTCCTATGTCTCTTTTCACTTAAGTGGTTGCTTTAAACACAAACATGCAGTAGTTATACTTTTTCCACAACCACATAATAACGGGTCTTACCATGCCCTGGACACACATTGGCACAGCAAACTGTGAAAGTGGAAACAGCGGTCAAGTCTTTCTAGAAACTTAAACAGGGAAATGCCCCAGCTGTATCCCTGCGCTGCCCTTGTGCCATACATCCCCAGGGAAGCAGGCAAATTACCTGTCCGAGGAAGTCAGTTCCAAAAAACAACAAGGCAAGCCATCTGCAAGATCCAAGGTGGAGGATAAAGGAGCAGATCAAAGTGACATCCAACTTTCTTATATACGATATCGCTAATAAAATCCTTTGGATGTCACTTTGATCTGCTCGTTTATTCTCCACCAAAAGAGGAAACGTCAGTTCTCCAGAACAGTCTCAAATAACCCGGGACAGGAAGAAACAGCTTTCAAGTCACAGCGAAACTAAAGCACGTAACGGACACAATACAACTCTTCCGCTCTACAATTCCCTAACACGTCTTTTCACATGAACCTCATCCTACCAAAACACAACTTTGTATTTGTTCATACCGGAGTTGGTGAACGCCTCTCCGGCACTATGTAAGCCACATTGAGCCTGCAAATAGGTGGGAAAATGCGGGATACAAATGTAAAACAACAGTAGAATAAGCAGATCTGATCAAAACAGATATGCAGGAAAATAAATGGGGGGGGGGGGGGGGGGGGGGGAAAGACCTCAGACAGGTGATAATCAGCCAAATTGCTGGGATTGCTTTTGATAGATCACCATATATCAATCATTGGTCTTAGCCCAACCTCCTCCCGTGGTGTGAACAAAATTTTTGTAATTTTTTATAACGAACACACTCAATTTACTAAATTCACTGTGTTCAAAGAACACAAAAACTCGGGCATCCCCAATGGACCTGTTTTGCCAATGGGGCTTCTTCAGGGAAAAGACGCCCTGTCTAGAGGCAATGCTTAGGATGGCAAGTAGTGGTGTCCTGGGGGGCATTCAGTCCCACTGAGCCACCAGATCTCAAATGTACAAATAACAAATAAATAAATAAATAAATGTGGACTGGATGCACGAGACACTTGTTTGATGAGGAAACAAGTTGGTGTATCCATCCGACATACATTAAAAACAAAAGGGCGTCCAGGGGGCCCTTTTACTAAGCAGCGGTAAAAGGTGGCCTGCGATAGTGTAGGCGCGTGCATTGGGCACACGCCGGGCCAGTTTTTACCGCATCTACAAAAAAGGGCTTTTTTTTTAACGGGACGGGAAAAGGGCCTGCGGTAAAAATGAAACCAGCGCGTGCCCAAAACTGGCCTGAGCCCTTAACATCACCCATTGATCTAGCGGTAAAGGCTCACGCGCTACACATGCGGTGACCGGTCGGCGTGTGCCAAGTACCGATTACCGCCGGAACTGGCGCGCTTAGCAGGAAATAAATACATAATTCATCCATGCATTATGGGCACGACCCAATTCTGAAATTACCTGGCAGTAGTCTCATTTTGGGGGGGGGGGGGGGGGAGCGCTGCACACTGGTAGAGCCTACCGAGCCTTAGTTAAAGGACCCCTCAAATCCTTCCACTCTGTCATTCTGCGCCATTAACTATCTCAGCCTAACCTAAGGCTGATCAGATAACAGTGACCCGCTGCTTCACATCTCTCATTCATTCATACCATTCCAATCCTTCTTTTCATTACACCTCTTAGGTTTTTTTCCAGCTCCCTGGCTCCTGCCACAGATTCAGAAAGAAATCCAAACCTGCCCAGACTTCTACCCTGTGGACAGAAGGGCTTGAGCAATTCCTGAAGCAGGCAAACATCCAGCTGTGCCCGCCAGTAAACGGGGAAGAGACTCTTTCTTCTCAGACTCACAGGAAGGCCGGAATGGGAAAGGATTCCATTTCCTTTCCAAATTGCCAAGTACAGTTCTGCTAAACATTTCCTGTATTACCATCATCCCAGCGAAATATCACAGCCTGCCTCAAAAAGCACAGCCTTAAAGGTTTCTTCAACGCACGAAAAGAGAATTTAAAACATGGTAACCTGAGAGCATCTTCTAGACTACACGGCACTCAGCATGAGGAAGAATTTTGCCACCTTTGGCTTGCTTCAAATCTATAACCCTCTATTCCACTATAATATTTAACCTGGGGGAAAGAATTAAAAATAATTAACATTGTGTATTATGCTGTCCACATATCTTAAAACCTAGTCTAGCAGCTCGGAAGATATCCAGTATATTTTCAAAGCTCTAGCAATCTTGTTTTGATTTCAACTGGCTATCCCTGGATATTCAAAGTCGGGTCCTGTCCGAGCTTCGAATATCCAGTTATTTCTGAGCCGGCTAAGACAGGCTTTTATGTGGTCCCAGTTAAGTGCTAAACCTGGCCGCTTACCCCCAGACTCTATATAGCGCCTAGAGATCTGCGCTAAAATCCAAGCTTATTCTATAACAAAGTGTAACTTAATTGGTTCAACAAGCTAATTAGCGTTGATAACAGCACTTAACTAGCAATAATGAGCACCAATTGGCAATAATTAGAATTTACATGCACAATTCGCTAAGCGTATTCTGTAATGCAATGTGCCTAACTTCTAACGTGCACAGATAAAAAGGAGAGTGGTTATAGGCGGGGAAATGGGCGTTTCATGGGTGTTCTGAAATTTACATGCATATTTATAGAATATGGCCCTCTGCGCCTAAATCTACGCATTGGTATTTACATCACATTTTCATTGGTATAAATGGAGGCGCATAGTTTTAGGCGCTGGGATATCATAGTAACATAGTAGATGATGACAGAGAAAGACCTGTACGGTCCATCCAGTCTGCCCAACAAGATAAACTCATATGTGCTACTTTATGTGTATACCTGACCTTGATTTGTATCTGCCATTTTCAGGGCACAGACCGTACAAGTCTGCCCAGCACTAGCCCTGCCTCCCACCACCAGCTCTGCCACCCACTCTCTGCTAAGCTTCAGTATATAGAATATCGACTAAGCTTATTCTATATACCGCGTCTAAATCTAGGCGCCGCTTATAGAATATGCTTAATGGGAAACGTTTTCCGTGCAGCTTTTTTAGGCGCTATATATAGAATCTGGGCCTAAAGGGCTGAATATCAGCTCTTAAGTAACCAAGTGCTGACTCCGTCTCCAGAACGCCCCAACATAGTCAGCTTTGGGTTAGGTGTTAACCGCAAATTCAGTGGCACTCTGCCAGTTAAGAGTCACTGAAAATTGGTGGCTAACCCTGACCAAGCAATTTAATCGGTCAGCAGCTTGAATATCGGCCGGATCATTTTCAATCCAAGAAAGCCCAAACGCTTATGTATGCAAATTTCCTTAACCTCCTTAGCCGCCACCACCCCTCCTCCACTCAGTTGCCACCCCACCCACTCGGGACGCTGCTGCCCCTCACTTGCCCCCACCTTCATGCGTCAGTGCGTTTGCTCCTCCTCAGCCTCCAAGGGACGCCCGACAGTAGGGTCTATCTCTCACCTGTTCCTGTGTGCCAGGACCGGGTTATCATGTTAACACAATCAACCGGGTCCCAACAAGAGCAGGAGAGAGACAGACTCCAGCACCGCCCCCCCCCCCTCCCTTGGAGACGGGCATGGGGAATTTTGCCCGCTCCTCCTCGGCAGCCATGACTTCTACGATCTGTGCCCTGATCATGACAAGGACAAATCAAAGTCAAACAAAGTGAACAGTGGATCCAGAAAAATTTCTCTCTCAGATGGTGCTGCAAAACACGGAGCCTTCTAGTCAAACGTGGTTCACCAAATAGGTAACCGGAAAAAAAAGGGGGGGTTTTCGGTTACCAAGTTTCGCAGCACATCAAATGCGACCCCTGACGCAGGCCTTTAAGGCCGAAACACGACTCGTGTCGGGTCGCTTTTTATTCATTTCAATAAAGACTTTGTTTCAAGAAACACCATCTGAGAGAGGAATTTTTTTTTTGGATCCACTGTTCGCTTTGTTTGGCTTTCGTTTCTCCTGTGGAGAGGTCACCTTCTGAAGGTGTTGGCTTCGAAGGACAAATCAAAATCAAGTATAGGTGCATACATAGTATCCCGTCATACTTTATGCTATGAGTTTATCTGGTTGGGCAGACTGGAGGGACCGTACAGGTCTTTATCTGCCGTCATCTACTATGTTACTATCTATGTTACTATGTTTGCAGGTATAAATACTCCAGACTAAATAAAACTCAAAGGGAAAGAGACTGATGCGACAATGACACTCCTTCCCTCAGAAATGATGAGAACTACCAGCTCTAGGAAAAAGATAATGTTTTCACAGCTTTTTTGGAGAGGGAGCCTAGGAAGGTTTAAGTGGCAATGCTGCTTATTTTACAAGCGCAAAATTTGGAAAAAATCTGTTCTCACTTAAACAAGAAAGGCACAACATGAACATCAAGTATGCCAAGGCCCAGTAGACGGTGTTTGCTGTCTGGTGTCTGGGTAGCTCCCAAAGCAGGCGATATCATCCTTAGTTGGAAGAGACGATGGCAGGTCAGCTATTAATTTCAGCTAATCAACAAAGCTGGTATGTGTACAGCGAATCTGTGAGTTCAACCTGTAGAGCGCAGTGATGTTCAGTCTCACTCATTAGGAGTGCGTCACACTCATTTGAAAGTTTTCTCACTGCCAGAGCTTCAGTACCAGTGCACGCCGGTAACTGGGAAACAAAACGGGAGCTGGGCAGACTTCTACGGTCTGTGCCCTGAGAATGGCAAGGACAAATCAAACTCGGGTATATATATATAAAGTATCGCATATCAAGTAAAATGAATATATCTTAATAGGCAGACTGGATGGACCGTTCAGGTCTTTATCTGACGTCATTTACTGTGTTACTATGTTACTATTTGGGGTTCTACATGGAATGTTGCTACTAATTGGGATTCCGGAATCTTGTAACTCTTTAGGATGCCAGAATCTTCAGAACTTATACCTATACAGTGGTGGAAATAAGTATTTGATCCCTTGCTGATTTTGTAAGTTTGCCCACTGACAAAGACATGAGCAGCCCATAATTGAAGGGTAGGTTATTGGTAACAGTGAGAGATAGCACATCACAAATTAAATCCGGAAAATCACATTGTGGAAAGTATATGAATTTATTTGCATTCTGCAGTGGGAAATAAGTATTTAATCCCTCTGGCAAACAAGACCTAATACTTGGTGGCAAAACCCTTGTTGGCAAGCACAGCGGTCAGACGTCTTCTGTAGTTGATGATGAGGTTTGCACACATGTCAGGAGGAATTTTGGTCCACTCCTCTTTGCAGATCATCTCTAAATCATTAAGAGTTCTGGGCTGTCGCTTGGCAACTCGCAGCTTCAGCTCCCTCCATAAGTTTTCAATGGGATTAAGGTCTGGTGACTGGCTAGGCCACTCCATGACCCTAATGTGCTTCTTCCTGAGCCACTCCTTTGTTGCCTTGGCTGTATGTTTTGGGTCATTGTCGTGCTGGAAGACCCAGCCACGACCCATTTTTAAGGCCCTGGCGGAGGGAAGGAGGTTGTCACTCAGAATTGTACGGTACATGGCCCCATCCATTCTCCCATTGATGCGGTGAAGTAGTCCTGTGCCCTTAGCAGAGAAACACCCCCAAAACATAACATTTCCACCTCCATGCTTGACAGTGGGGACGGTGTTCTTTGGGTCATAGGCAGCATTTCTCTTCCTCCAAACACGGCGAGTTGAGTTCATGCCAAAGAGCTCAATTTTTGTCTCATCTGACCACAGCACCTTCTCCCAATCACTCTCGGCATCATCCAGGTGTTCACATGGCAACCTTCAGACGGGCCGTCACATGTGCCTTCCGGAGCAGGGGGACCTTGCGGGCACTGCAGGATTGCAATCCGTTATGTCTTAATGTGTTACCAATGGTTTTCGTGGTGACAGTGGTCCCAGCTGCCTTGAGATCATTGACAAGTTCCCCCCTTGTAGTTGTAGGCTGATTTCTAACCTTCCTCATGATCAAGGATACCCCACGAGGAGATTTTGCGTGGAGCCCCAGATCTTTGTCGATTGACAGTCATTTTGTACTTCTTCCATTTTCTTACTATGGCACCAACAGTTGTCTCCTTCTCGCCCAGCGTCTTACTGATGGTTTTGTAGCCCATTCCAGCCTTGTGCAGGTGTATGATCTTGTCCCTGACATCCTTAGACAGCTCCTTGCTCTTGGCCATTTTGTAGAGGTTAGAGTCTGACTGATTCACTGAGTCTGTGGACAGGTGTCTTTCATACAGGTGACCATTGCCGACAGCTGTCTGTCATGCAGGTAACGAGTTGATTTGGAGCATCTACCTGGTCTGTAGGGGCCAGATCTCTTACTGGTTGGTGGGGGATCAAATACTTATTTCCCTCTGCAGAATGCAAATAAATTCATATACTTTCCACAATGTGATTTTCCGGATTTAATTTGTGATGTGCTATCTCTCACTGTTACCAATAACCTACCCTTCAATTATGGGCTGCTCATGTCTTTGTCAGTGGGCAAACTTACAAAATCAGCAAGGGATCAAATACTTATTTCCACCACTGTATCTTAATAGGCAGACTGGATGGACCGTTCAGGTCTTTATCTGACGTCATTTACTGTGTTACTATGTTACTATTTGGGGTTCTACATGGAATGTTGCTACTAATTGGGATTCCGGAATCTTGTAACTCTTTAGGATGCCAGAATCTTCAGAACTTTTAGTACAAGAAGAGTGCTGGGCAGACTTCTACGGTCTGTGCCCTGAGAATGGCAAGGACAGATCAAACTCAGGTATAAAGCATCACATAGCATGTACATAAGTACATAAGTAATGCCATACTGGGAAAAGACCAAGGGTCCATCGAGCCCAGCATCCTGTCCACGACAGCGGCCAATCCAGGCCAAGGGCACCTGGCAAGCTTCCCAAACGTACAAACATTCTATACATGTTATTCCTGGAATTTTGGAGTTTTCCAAGTCCGTTTAGTAGCGGTTTATGGACTTGTCCTTTAGGAAACCGTCCAACCCCTTTTTAAACTCTGCTAAGCTAACCGCCTTCACCACTTTCTCCGGCAACGAATTCCAGAGTTTAATTACACGTTGGGTGAAGAAATATTTTCTCCGATTTGTTTTAAATTTACTACACTGTAGTTTCATCGCATGCCCCCTAGTCCTAGTATTTTTGGAAAGCGTGAACAGAAGCTTCACATCCACCTGTTCCACTCCACTCATTATTTTATATACCTCTATCATGTCTCCCCTCAGCCGTCTCTTCTCCAAGCTGTATAGCCCTAGCCTCCTTAGTCTTTCTTCATAGTCTTGTTGGGCAGACTGGATGGACTGTTCAGGTCTTTTTTTTTTTTTTTTAATTTTTTATTTATGAAATTTTCACAAATTACATTTATGCAATAAACATAAATTTTTTAGAATATTTGAAAAATACAAGAAAGAAGAAAAAAAATACAGGTAACTTAACTCAATAAATTTTAGTCCACAATACTTGATCCAAGATCTAGGAAAAATTAAACTTCAAGTAAACTAACTGAGATATTTATAATCTATAAAGCAGAAGGAACTTTAGTGTACGCAGCCGAGGTTGAGCGCTAGCGATTAAGGACTACTACAACATCATTCTTTAGAGGTAATAACTGTTCAGGTCTTTATCTGCCGTCATTTACTATGTTATGCTACTATGTATGTTACTCATCTTGATCACTACTTTCACGAGAGGGAAGCCTTAGGATTCCTTTTACTAAGCTCCGGTAAAAAGTGGCCTGCGGTAGTGCGGACACGTGAAATTGGGTCAATTTTACCACGTCTGGGAAAAAAAGGCTTTTTTTCTTTTAACGGGGCAATAAATGGCCGTGTGATAAAATTAAAAATAGCCTGCGGTGATTTACTGCCTGAGCCCTTATCATCACACACTGACCTAGCGATAAGGGCTCACGTGCTACTCACAGGGTAATCGTGCAGGGTGCGCCAATGTGGCTGTGCTGCCAACTACTGCCAGGAATGCCCTTGTGGTAGAAAAAAGAAAATCATTTTTTACCAAGGGAAACAGCGTGCGCCAACTTCAGAATTACCGCTGGGCACCTGCACTACCCCAGCCGCAGTGCCAATTCGGTGCATACCGCTACTTAGCAAAAGGGCCCCTTAGAGAGGTAAACCATGTGGTCCAACCAATAGGAAGAAATCGGAGCACACCTTTTTGCCTAATGCTTCCCCCTGTCCTGTCTCTGTTCCCTTGACTGCAAGTACATGCGATCTGAAACCAATGTATTTACTTTTAACTACTGGGTGGGAAACAATTTTCAGCTCAAAATGTTCATCCAAATTACTCCCCACAGCCCACTATGTCTGTATTATTATTTTTTTGTTACATTTGCACCCTGTGCTTTCCCACTCATGGCAGGCTCAATACGGCTTACATGGGGCAATGGAGGGTTAAGTGACTTGCCCAGAGTCACAAGGAGCTGCCTGTGCCTGAGGTGGGAATTGAACTCAGTTCCCCAGGACCAGAGTCCACCACCCTAACCACTAGGCCACTCCTCCACTGTTGCTACTATTTGAGATTCTACATGGAATGTTGCAATTCCACTAGCAACATTCCATGTAAACGTCAGCCCTTGCAGATCACCAATGTGGCCCTGCAGGCTTCTGCTTCTGTGAGTCTGACGTCCTGCACGTACGACTCACAGAAACAGAAGCCTACGCAGCCTTCTACATGGAATGTTGCTAGTGGAATACCAACATTCCATGTAGAATCTCCAATAGTATCTACCGTATTTTTCGGACTATAAGACGCACTTTTTTCCCCCAAAATTTGGGAGGAAAATGGGGGGTGCGTCTTATAGTCCGAAGGTAGCATTTTTGGACCGCCGTCCCGTACTTACACAATTCCATGTTCCCTGGAGATTCTCGGCGGCCATTTTGAATCTCGCCGAGATCGTCAGAAAGCAGTGAGGAGCACGGAGAGCAGCGCGATGGGCAGGAAAGAGGGGGCTCTTTCCTGCCCCGACGTCACTAGACCACCAGGGAACATGGAATCGTGTAAGTACGGGACGGCGGTCCAAAACTCGGACAAGACGCACCGGAGCACCTAGGTTTTAGAGGAGGGAAAAAGGAAAAAAAAATTTTTCCTATTTCCCTCCTCTAAAACCTAGGTGCGTCTTATGGTCCGTTGCGTCTTATAGTCCGAAAAATATGGTATTTTATTTTTGTTACATTTGTACCCCGCGCTTTCCCACTCATGGTAGACTCAATGCGGCTTACATGGGGCAATGGAGGGTTAAGTGACTTGCCCAGAGTCACAAGGAGCTGCCCATGCCTGAAGTGGGAATCGAATTCAGTTCCCCAGGACCAAAGTCCACCACCCTAACCACTAGGCCACTCCTCCACTCTGTATTCTTTCAGAGACTGTTTGCTTCATTTGCAAAGCAATACTACACTTAAATCATTCTAGATTTATACCCTGGATGTACCGTCTGAAAAATCTCACTCTTTGGGATGGTTCACCCTTGACATCTCTGTTAATGTTTTTTTCACATAACCAGCTATATACAGATGACTCATATGGTCTTAATTATATTCCAGTGCCATATTCCCCTCCTCCCTTATAGTTAATAGCTTATATTTTATTAAAATCTGATGATGATATACTGCCAGGCTTACACAGATCACGGTGGTTTACAAGATAAAATATTTAAGAAAAGAACTTCATTAAACAATAATAGAAATATGCCTAACCCATTCATACAAAGAGATTATCATTCACTCAATAAAAATGTCTACATACAGATAACCTTCAACAAGTCCCTGTTATCATCCCAGATGGTCTACACCAAAAGCATTCAGAAAATAAAATGAGTTTTTAACAAAACTTAAAATTTCTTTACGGAATCCTCAGCACAGATAACATTAATTTGTTCCATAACGTAGTTACAAGCCAAAAACAAAAATTTAAAACACGCTTTCATGAGTCGATTCCCAATGGGCTCTTGAGGGGCTAGGAATTACAACCCTGTGATCTGATAGGGATCTTAAGACCGTTTCTGGTACGTAGGGTACAACCGAAGAAGCAAGATGAGACAAGTACCAACAATTTAAACATAATCCTAAAATGTACCTGAAGCCAATGGAAATGAATAAGCAAAGGTGTAACACAGTCACATCTAAAGGGCACCTAGAACTTGAAGCCAGTTTTAACCCTGGTTTAAACACTGACACATTTTGTTTGTATGGGATGGGCTGCCAGGCAGGAGAGAAACAACAAAGCACTGAACTACATTTGAATGTGGAGAGGATTAACTTAATCTCAACCTCTTATTTAATGGAAGAATATGACAGATGCAAATGTAGCAACTTGCAGCCCGGTCATAAATTTTAAGTGTGTTTGAAGACATCTCACATGGCATTAAGGGATCATAGGGAAACAAAGCTCAGTAGATCAGGCCCTAAGTGTTTCAGCTGTGCTAATAGAAGTCTGGGCTGATAGAACCAACCATGATGCAGATTGCACGATGCTACTCCAGCAATATGGCACATCTGTAAAACAGCCTACGTAACTCATTAATGAAGAAAGCAAACTGGAGGGGCTCTGGCCATCATTGTACTTAAATCACAATAAGGTCCAGCCAGTCATAAAGAAGCCTACTTTTTGATACATGTATAATCCATGGATCCCCACTCCCTCCTTTCAAAAAAAAAAAAATCCACAATACACACATACATCCTCATGCTTCTCCCACACCCATATCCTGAAAATTTGGTGCATACACTACACCAAATGCAAACTTTATTAGCAGAACAGCATTACCCCTTTGGTGGACCCTAAGCAAGCAAGTGCATTGTAACATAAATCCATTTCAAAACTTTCACACATGGCGTCCTGTGTGGTTCTGACTGAAAGGAAGACACAACAGATAAGGAAGCAACAGGTAAGAAGCACCTTGCCGACTCCTTAATGATGGTAGCACTGGTTCTGATGACCTCACCCCACTCATCTTTTTACCAGCAGCTGACTTACCAGGGCAGAAATCTACCTCAGGAGCCATTGAATTAGCACATCTGTGGTGGAACGCACACATAGCAATCTCATACGCCTTCTTTTCCATTGGAAAAGGAGATAAAAATTAAATTTGGACCTCCTCGTGACGCCACCCAGAGCAAAAAATTCCAATCCTTGGAGCACCAGAAACAGGCTATGTTAGTACTAGAAAAAACAATACTAGGGGCCCTTTTCCAAAGGCATGCTGAAAATGGCCTGCGGTAGTGTACTATTATTATTATTAGCATTTGTATAGCGCTACCAGACGCACGCAGCGCTGAACACCTGACACAGAGAGAGACAGTCCCTGCTCAATACAGCGTACAATCTAAAATACAGACAGACAAGACCATTAAGGGCGAGGGAAGTACTGTGTGAGAAGGAACAAGGGGAGGGCTAGGAGCCAAAAGCAGTGGTGAAAAAAATGAGAGAGAACAGAAACCACTGAAGAGGAGTCAATTGCGGTCGTGGTTTCTCTAAGTCTTAATGATGAGTTTCTGTTGTGTTTGGTTGGTGAGGAAGGCTTCCTGGTTTCTTGTCTGATTCTGCTTGGTGATGAGAGAGATACTGAAGTGAAGGAGGAGCTGACCGTCTGGTTATCACTGCCTTCAGTTTAATCTCTATCTCCACCTGCTGGTAGATTGACACAACCCACCAGTTCCTGGATGATCTTCTGCTACTAAAGGAAGGAAAATTATACGCAGGTAACTTCCTTCTCTATGCTTTCATTTAAAATAACATCACTCTATATTTGTTCCTTCACCGGAGGAGGCTTTCGCCCCACGGCGCTATGTAAGCCACATTGAGCCTGCAAATAGGTGGGAGAATGTGGGGTACAAATGTAACAAACAAACAAAAGATGGGTTTTCAGCATATATTTGAAAACAGGTAGAGATGGAGCTAGACGTACAGGCTCAGGAAGTCTATTCCAGGCATAAGGTGCCACGAGGGAAAAGGATCGAAGCCTGGAGTTAGCAGTGGAGGAGAAGGGGGACAACAAGAGAGATTTGTCCAGTGAGCGGAGTTCACGGGGAGGAATGTAGGGAGAGATGAGAGTGGAGAGGTAATGGGGACCTGCAGAATGGATGCACTTAAAGGTCAGTAAGAGAAGTTTGAATTGTATGCGGAAGCGGACGGGGAGCCAGTGAAGTGACTTGAGGAGTGGGCTAGTGTGGGTATTACGATTTTGGCGGAAAATAAGTCGTGCTGCAGAATTTTGGACAGATTGGAGAGGAGAGAGATGGCTGACTGGAAGACCAGTGAGAAGCAAATTGTAATAATCCAAATGAGAGGTGACAAGGGTTTGGATAAGGGTTTTGGTAGCGTATTCAGAAAGGAAGGGGCGAATTTTGCTAATGTTGTAGATAAAGAAATGACAGGTTTTGGCGATCTGTTGAATATGCGCAGAGGAGAAGAGAGAGGAATCAAAGATGACTCCAAGATTACGAGCCGAGGAGACAGGGAGGATAGTGTAGATGTGTGTTTTGGGCACACGCAGAATCATTTTTTCAGCACACCTGTAAAAAAAAATGGCCTTTTAAAATTTTTGCCAAAAATGGACGCGCAGCAAAATGAAAATTGCTGCTAATCCATTTTGGGTCTGAGACCTTACTGCCAGCCATTGACCTAGTGGTCAGGTCTCACACGGTAGCCGGGTGGTAATGATCTATGCACATAAAATGAGAAACGGTAACAGAATTCAAACACGCGTGGGATACACATAAAGGAATCCTGTTCAGAAGGAATGGATCCTTAGCCGAGAGTGGGTGGCAGAGCCGGTGGCGGGAGGCGGGGATAGTGCTGGGCAGACTTAAACGGTCTGTGCCAGAGCTGGTGGTGGGAGGTGGGGCTGGTGGTTGGGAGGTGGGGATAGTGCTGGGCAGACTTACACGGCCTAGCGGACGCACACCAAAATTGAAATTAACACAAGGGCCAGGCAGAGACCGTGCGGGAACTCCAAGTTGCCGCGTGTTGGGAGCGCGTAGGCGCCTACGCGGCTTAGTTAAAGTGGCCCTTACAGCTTGATTGTTGCCCCTTTTTTTTTTCCACACTTCCAACTCAACAATTCAAGCCTTCCTCATCATGAATGCTCCTTGACATTCAGTCCTTCTGCTTACAGTTTCCTTAACTGTTGACATGAAGGAAGACCTCAAAGATTTTCTGCATAAGAAAAAAGTTTGAAAAAGCATCTAGAAAATCCATCACTGCAGTAGCCAATCAGATTTCTTACTAGCATGAATACCCGTAGGTCAGATGAAGGATGAAGTCAGATCAGAGTCTTTGTTACACATGATTCCATCTGAAGATAATAGAAATACCGAAAGGCGAACCTGGTTTAAAATAACATATGAGGAAAAACAAACGTATAAACGCAATCTGATCTAGCTGCTTCAGATCTTTTTTTAGCCTTTCCTGGGGGAGGGGGGGGGGGTGAAAGAGTGAATAGAAGGCTGTCTTTCCAGCCTTTCAAATATTTTTAACCCAATCTACACAAACATTTGGATAATGATCTTCTAGACGCAGTGGCTCTTGTTTCAGTAACTCAGACCAAGGGACCGATTCCAAATCCTGAATTCAGGATCCAGGCAAACTGTAAAACCAATTTCAAAGGACCCAGGGAGGACGAGGGAGCAGTTCGCCTTAGAAGAAGATACTCCTATGCATTGACCCACTATAACAAACCACAGAAACCTCAGCACAGCACAGGGCTAAACAGGAAGTATGTGTTACAAATGTTTCCAATTGTAACATGTATTGTAAAGATAAAGATCGTCCCTTATACACAAGTACCAAAGTCATACCACCAGTGCTACCCACACTCCAATCCTTTCCCCACATCTTTCACTATTGTCCCACCCTATATAACTATGTTTCTCTGTTATACATTGTAACATACTTTGCACTATCTCTGTGATACTTTGTAACTTACTTTGTATTGTATCTGTGATACTTTGTACCATACTCTGTAAGCCGCACTGAACCTGCTATCGAGCGGGGTATAAATGCTACAAATAAATAAATGACTTATGGAAGCCATCAATTACATGATGGTTTCTTGGCAGTCTATCAGTGGGGTGGTTTGCCAGCTACCTGACAGAAATCCCAGCACAAGATTCAAATTCAGGTCATGGGTGCAGTAGGCAAGTGACCCACGAACTGCACCAGGAGGCCTCAAAGCTACATCCAGATTTACTTTCCAGTGCTGCAAACTCTGCTAAAATCAACAGGATTTCTTTTTACTTTTGAATTACCACTGAAATTATGTTACCTTAAATTTATTGATGTTAATAGAAACATAGAAACATGACGGCAGATAAAGGCCATATGACCCATCCGGTCTGCAACCCCCAATTCTACCTGTTCCTAAGCCATCCCACATGCTTATCCCATGCCTTTTTAAATTCTGGAACAGACCTTGACTCCACCATCTCCACCGGGAGGCCATTCCATGCCTCCACCACCCTTTCTGTGAAATAATACTTCCTTAGGTTACTCTTCCCTCTTAACTTTGTCCTATGCCCCCTCATTCCAGAGCTCTCCATTTAAAAAAGGCTCTCTTCCTGTACATAAATGCCCTTGAGATATTTAAACGTTTCTATCATGTCTCCTCTCTCCCAGCGTACACATGTTGAGGTTCATAAGCCTGTCCCTATAATTTTTAATGGAAAGTAAATATATCAGCACTGGATTGCCAAATGAGGGAGCCCTTGAGATGGGATTCCCCTAGTTTCAGGGCATAACCACCAAAGGGAGGCTCTTGACCAGACAACCATCAAATCTGTTATACCCCTTCCTCCTCTCCCCTTTTGGACACATGGTCCTGAGGGAACACTGGAGGTCCCTCCTCACAGCCACCATCTTGGAAAACAGAAGCAGCTCACTGGTGTTCACGAACCTCAGCAAACATCACAGAAACATGACGACATCAGCTGGACCACCATCAGCAGTAATGGGATGAGAGGTTTGGAGGATCTGAGCTTGGGCCTGGGTTCAGGTGGGCCCTGTAGCAGATAACTGCTAACCAAAATAATAACACGACTACAATCTACTAAAGAATAAACAATGAACGTCAAGTTAGAACAGTAGACTATCAGTTCACATCAAATGAATGCCAGGTGTAAGAGGGCTTCTGGGAACCGTAGTTCAGGGATTAGCAGCTTCTCTGTGGGGCCCCCGAGTGCTAGCTTTGTCACAACATATAAAGTATCACATACCATGTATAATGAGTTTATCTTGTTGGGCAGACTGGATGGACCGTGCAGGTCTTTATCTGCCGTCATTTACTATGTTACTATGTAAAGTCTCATACTGTCAGAGGGTTACAATTTCTTTTGTGATCTGCACCAGCAATACGGGTGAAGCCCTTTTTGTGACTCGTATAATCAGATACGCAGAGATACAAGGACCCCTGGACCAGACCCCCCCCCCCCCCCCCCCCCCCCCCGCATAGTTAAAATAATGGTACAGTCAGAAGTTAACTATTTCCATGAGAGAGAAAAAACAGATTTGGGGGGAAAAAAAGGTTTGATCATGCTATCACTTCTTTGATTAAATTGCGTTGGTTGCCTATGAATGCTCATATTTCTTTTAAGTCAGCTTGCTGGGTTTCTAAAATGTTTGGAGACCCATGTCTAGAATATTTATTTCTTTTCTTTCCCACTGTCTCCTACTTGTTCTCGATCTGGGGATTCTCCCCTCCTTTATTTTCCTTCATTTTCTGAAGTTAAATACAGGAAATCTTTACAGGCAAACAGTCCATATTTGGTGCTCTTTTTTGCCTGCTGAATTTAGGATTATGCCTCTGTAAAAATGTGAAGACTTCATTGTTCCAGAAATCGCATTTTTAATCACATAAATTCATTTTGTTTTTCACTTTTTTTGTTATCCGCTTTGAACTTCAGTTATAGGAGTTGGCGACTACAAGCATAATTTATTTATTTATTTATTACATTTGTATCCCACATTTTCCCGCATCGCAGTAGGCTCAATGTGGCTTACAGGTTCCGGAGAGGAGAGAACCAACTCCGGGAATATATACAGAGTGGAAAATAGAGTACCAGTAGGTGCAAGGAAGCTGAGAAGGTTGATAAGCTGATATCATATCATACCACACTTTGAAGTTTACTTTGAATGTATTATTAGTGTCAGTGAGAAGTTTTGCTTTGCTGCTTTTTGCATATAATTAGATGACTGCATGTGAAATAAAGTAAAATTTTAGCATGGAAGTAAAAAATTAAACCGCACTAAAAATCTAATAGTGATTTTTACCAGTTTTTTTTTTTTTTTATTGGCTATAGGTGTACAGATCTCAACATACAGACTGAAAGGGGCGGGGCTCAGGTCCCACTCTCCAGTCTCCCCCTCTGCAGTCTGTTCGCCCTCTCTTTTTCCCTTGGAGGCTTATTTTCAAAGCACTTAGCCTCCCAAAGTTCCATAGAAACCTATGGAACTTAGCCTCCCAAAGTGCTTTGAAAATATGCCTCTTTGTCTCTCAGCTTCATTTCCCTGTCTGTCTCTCTCCTCTGTAAATCCCTTTGTCTCTTTGGCTTTCCTTCCTGCGCTCCCTCTGTCCCTTCTTTGTTTCTGCTCTCTCTTTTCCCCCCTTGTCTCTGTTCTGTGCAGTCCCTGTTTGACCTTCTTTGTCATTCCCTCTCTTTCTTTCTGACAAGTTTCTCTCTCCCTCCTCTCCGGGCAAAGATTAGTAGGTGTCTCTTATTTCGATCTACTTACACAAAACCACAAAATAATTTGCTGTTTTTCCGCAAGTCGTTGCTAGTTGCGCTTCCCGTGCCCCCCCCCCCCTGTCCTTTTCTCTCTCTCTCTCATGCCGAAATTGCCCTCCCCCCATTTCTGCACCCCCTCCCCCTTTTCCTTCTCTCTCTCTCATGCCGAAATTGCCCTCCCCCCCATTTCTGCACCCCCTCACTCACCCTCACCCTTGAGAGAGAAGTTCTCTCTCTCATGCCGAAGCTGCCCTCCCCTCACTGCATCCCTTCTGCCTCCTCACTTTCCCTCTCCTCTCCCTTTCTCTCTTTGTCTTCTTTCTCCCCCTGAAATCACTGCTAGTCGCGCTCCCTCCCCTCGCCAATGTCCCCCTCGGTAGGGTCGGTGGTTACCTGCTCGGGAGCCGCCCCGGACACTCGCCGCTGCCGCTGGGAAACGGAGGCCGGACCGGAGAGAACTTGGCTGGGCTCCGCCCGGGAGAGGGAGGGCAGGGTAGGGCAGAGCCTGCCTCTTACCGGATAAGATGCGTCCGGGGCTCTGCATTCTGTACACTGGGCTTCTTTAGCCCGAATAAACTTTGATTTTTTTTAGGGGGGGCGGGGGGGTAACTTTCAGCGCTCTCTCTCCCCCACCCCAAATAAATAATTAACAGAAAGATAAGGAGCTTTACGTGTCTTATTTAAATGTGGCAACTTCCCGTCCAGAAACCGCATGGATTAAAATTAAGGTTCCCCACTATTTTTAAAGGGGTCCTTTTACTTAGGGCTCCTTTTACTAAGCGGTGGTAAGCCCAGGGCCACTGAGAGGTGGGGGGGGGGCAAAGGGGGCAAAATTCCCCAGGCCCGGCACCGGGGTCAGGCCACCGGCGCTGCAGTCCCCGGTCTCACCTGCCTGCCTCCATGGCTTCGGGCCCCCTTCATTCAAAGCGGCAGTTGCAGGTTGCGTCTCTTCTGTCCTTCCCTCCCTGTGTCCCACCCTCGCGGAAACCGGAAGCTACATCAGACGAGGGCGGGACACAGGGAGGGAAGAGACGCGATCTGCAACTGCCGCTTTGAATGAAGGGGGCCCGGAGCCATGGAGGCAGGCAGGTGAGACCGTGGACTGCAGGGGCTGGGGGCAGAGGCGGGGGCGGCCTTGCCCCGGGCCCGGCCTAGTCTTTCGGTGGCCCTGGGTAAGGCTAATGCGGGCTTACGGCTTGCTGTACAGGAAGTAGTGCATTTCTGGCGCTATAAAAATGTATTTTTTTTTTGTAGCACCGGAGTGTACCCGGCAGTAATTGCGCAGTGCCACTCACTGCCCAGTTACTGGTGGGTTAACACGGGAGCCCTTACCGCCACCTCAATGGGTGGCGGTAAGGGCTCCCCCCCCCCATGAAACGGCCGCACGGCCAGTGCATTACTTGCACCCAGCCTGTAGGAAGCCGCAGCTTGGTAAAAGGGGCCTTAAGTGTATGTTGGGGCTTAACCCTTTAAGGGGTCCTTTCACTAAGCAGCAGTAAAAAGCGACCTAGTTGTGCCCTTGCACAGGTTTTTCCATTTTTCGAATTAATAGTTACGTGATAATGTTGCCATTTAAAAATAGTACTGCATGAGTACTTACCATCCCCTATTTTATAGGCAGTAAGGGCTCACATGGTAATTCTGTGCTAATCAGTTACCCCCCCCCCCCCACACACACACACACATACACACACACACCCCCTGCCGGTGTGGTAATGCCGACACAGACCATTCAAAGTGAACGGGCTGTATCGGCATTACTGCGTGGCTTTATAAAAGGGGGAGGGGGAAGAGGTTAGTGTAATGTAGCACAGGAATGCCCACTCTCCATCTGCCCGTCTCTCTCTAATCTCCCTCCCCCCGCCCTCCATCTACCTTTGAGCTATCACCAGCACCAATTCCTGTAAGCAACCTGTGCCAGCCTTGCAGGCTTTCCTCTACCACGTCCCGCCCTCGATGACATAATTTCCTGCTTCTTCACTGGTGGGGACATAGTAGAGGGAAGCCTGCAGGGCTGGCGCAGGCTGCTTACTGGAATCTTTGCCAGCGACAGCTTGGAGGAAGCAGGGCCGGTGAGAGACTGAGCCGGGCCCGGGGCAAGGCTGCCCCCCCCCCCCAATCCCTACCACTGTCACCTCCCTCTCCTGCTCTCAGGCCGCCGGCACTGCAGTCCCCAGTCTCCACCCGCCCACCTCCAGCCCCGTCGACAGCCCCCCTCCGTCCGCCACCGTGACCAGGCCCCCTGGATTCAAATCGGCAGTGCCTCACCTCCGTGTGAAAGCGGCAGATCACCTCCCTTCAGGCCTTCCCTCACTGTGTCCCACCCTCTTCACTTCCTGTTTCCGCGAGAGCGGGGCACAGTGAGGGAGGGCCTGTAGGGAGGCGATCTGCCACTTTCACACGGAGGTGAGGCACTGCCGATTTGAATGCAGGGGACCTGGTCACAGTGGCGGATGGAGGGGGGCTATTGATGGAGTCAAGGGCAGGCAGGTGAGACCGGGGACTGCGGCGCCGGTGGCCTGGGAGCAGGAGAAGGAGAGAGACCCCAGTGCCAGGCCCCCCCCCTTGGAGGCCCAGGCCTGGGGAATTTTGTCCTCCCTGCCCCCCATCTTGGCGGCCCTGGGAGGTAGACCAGGGAGGGAGAGAGGAACGGATGCCGGGCAGTGGGGGGAGAAGAGCAGATGCTGAGAGGTGAGGGGGGGAGAGAAACATGATGATAGAGGCAGAGGGAAAGTTTAACAAAAAAAAACTGTATGTATGGATGGGTGGGGGGTGGGAAGGGACCATTGGAACAGCTCAGATTATTTACACCATGGAAATTTTAAAGGTGTCCTAGTTAGGTTTCTCAACTGCTTTTTGGGTAAAAGTTAATTCCCACTTCAGGCACAGGCAGCTCCTTGTGACTCTGGGCAAGTCACTTAACCCTCCATTGCCCCATGTAAGCCGCATTGAGCCTGCCATGAGTGGGAAAGCGCAAGATACAAATGTAACAAAAATAAAATAGAAACTATTGGAGATTCTACATGGAATGTTGCTACTATTGGAGATTCTACATGGAATGTTGCTAGTGGAATAGCAACATTCCATGTAGAATCTCAAATAGTAGCAACAGTGGAGGAGCAACAGTGGTTAGGGTGGTGGACTTTGGTCCTGAGGAACTGAGTTCAATTCCTGGCACAGGCAGCTCCTTGTGACTCTGGGCAAGTCACTTAACCCTCCATTGCCCCGCGTAAGCCGCATTGAGCCTGCCATGAGTGGGAAAGCACAGGGTACAAATGTAACAAAAATAAAATAGATACTATTGGAGATTCTACATGGAACGTTGCTACTATTGGAGATTCTACATGGAACGTTGCTACTATTGGAGATTCTACATGGAATGTTGCTATTCCACTAGCAACATTCCATGTAGAAGGCTACGCAGGCTTCTGTTTCTGTGAGTCTGATGTCCCGCATGTACGTGCAGGACGTCAGACTCACAGAAGCAGAAGCCTGCGCGGCTACATTGGTGATCTGCAAGGGCCGACTTCTACATGGAATGTTGCTAGTGGAATAGCAACATTCCATGTAGAATCTCAAATAGTAGCAACAGTGGTTAGGGTGGTGGACTTTGGTCCTGAGGAACTGAGTTCAATTCCTGGCACAGGCAGCTCCTTGTTACTCTGGGCAAGTCACTTAACCCTCCATTGCCCCATGTAAGCCGCATTGAGCCTGCCATGAGTGGGAAAGTGCAGGGTACAAATGTAACAAAAAAAAAAATCCATATGTGACATAAGGAATTCAGAAGTCCTAATAAGATCATTTGACTTTTAACATGAGAGAGGAGTATCACAGGAAACACATATTTGTTCCAAAATGTTTTCTGTTAGCAGGAATCAGAAAGGGAGCATCAGCGCAAATGTTCCATTCATTATACTTTCTTCTTTTTTTTTAATGGTTTATGTTTAAGGAGTAGTCACACACCACTCCTTAAAAAACCTTCATTGGACCCTACCTGTCCTTCCAACTATCGCCCCATCTCCTTCCTCCCTTTCTTGTCCAAGATACTTGAACGTGCTGTTCACCGCCATTGTCTTGACTTTCTTTCCTCTCAAACTATTCTTGATCCACTTCAATCTGGCTTTTGCCCTCTTCATTCCACTGAAACAGCCTTTGCTAAAGTGTCCAATGACCTGTTCCTGGCCAGATCCAAAAGCCTCTATTCTATCCTCATCCTTCTCGATCTATCTGCTGCTTTTGACACTGTTGATCACAGCCTACTCCTTGATACGCTGTCCTCACTTGGATTTCAGGGCTCTATTCTTGCCTGGGTTTATTTATTTATTTGTTACATTTGTACCCCACATTTTCCCACCTATTTGCAGGCACAATGTGGCTTATATAGTACCGTGAGGCAGTAGCTACCTCCGGTGGTGAAACAAATACAGAGTGATATTATAGTCGGTGAGATAAATATATTTCAGACACAGTAGGGAATCTTAGAGAAGAGGAGTTATATAGAGTTCATTATCAATTTTTGTTTCATTGTGTTGCTGGGTTAAGGCATTTAAGTTTGGTTGGTAGGGTATGCCTTTTCGAACAAGTTGGCCTTTAGTGATTTCCAGAAGTTGAAGTGGCCGTATGTTGTCTTTACGGCTCTTGGGAGTGCATTCCAGAGTTGCGTGCTTATATAGGAGAAACTGGATCCATAAATTGATTTGTACTTAAGTCGTTTGCAGCTAGGGTGGTGAAGATTTAAGTATGTTCGTGATGATCTGGTTGAGTTTCTGGTTGGCAGGTCTATGAGGTCATACATATATCCCGGGGCATCGCCATAGATAATCTTGTGGACCAGGGTGCAGATTTTTAAAGTAATACGTTCTTTGGTTGGGAGCCAATGTAGTTTTTCTCGAAGGGGTTTGGCACTTTTGAATTGCAATTTTCCAAATATAAGCCTGGCTGCTGTGTTTTGAGCGGTCTGTAGCTTCTTTATGAATTGGTCTTTGCATCCCGCATAAATTTCATTGCAGTAGTTGGCAAGGCTTAGTACCATTGATTGTATCAGGTTGCGGAACATTGAACTAGGGAAGAATGGTTTTACGCGTTTGAGTTTCCACATTGAGTTTTCTTCTTATCTCTCCCATCCTACCTTTAGTGTATACTCTGGTGGATCCTCCTCCACTTCTGTCCCACTGTCAGTTGGTGTACCTCAGGGATCTGTCCTGGCTCTTCTTTTCTCTATCTATACTTCTTCCCTTGGTACTCTGATCTCATCCCATGGTTTTCAGTATCATCTTTATGCTGCTGACTCCCAGATCTACCTCTCCATACCAGAAATCTCAGCAGGAATTCAGGCCAAAGTATCAGCCTGCCTGTCCTACATTGCCGCCTGGATGTCTCACCGCCATCTGAAACTAAACACGACCAAGACTGAGCTTCTTATCTTTCCCCCTAAACCAACCTCTCCTCTTCCCCCGTTCTCTATTTCTGTGGATAACACTGTCATCCTTCCTGTCTCATCAGCTCGTAACCTTGGGGTCATCTTCGACTCATCTCTCCCCTTCTCTGAACATATTCAGTAGACTGCTAAAACCTGTTGTTTCCTTCTCTACATCAGCAAAATTCGCCCTTTCCTTTCTGAGCACACTACCAGAACCCTTATCCACAGTCTTATCACCTCCCGCTTAGACTATTGCAGCTTGCTTCTCATAGGTCTCCCATTTAGCCATCTCTCTCCTCTTCAATCTGTTCAAAATTCTGCTGCATGACTTATATTCCACCAGTGTCGCTATGCTCATATTAGCCCTCTCCTCAAGTCACTTCACTGGCTTCCTCTCCGTTTCCGCATACAGTTCAAACTCCTCTTATTGACCTAGAAGTGCATTCACTCTGCAGCTCCTCAGTACCTCTCCACTCTCATCTCTCCCTACATTCCTCCCCGGGAACTCCATTCACTGGGTAAATCTCTCTTATCTGCACCCTTCTCCTCCACCGCTAACTCCAGACTCCGTTCCTTTTATCTTGCTGCACCATATGTCTGGAATAAACTTCCTGAGCCGGTCCGTCAAGCTCCATCTCTGGCCGTCTTCAAATCTAGGCTAAAAGCCCACCTTTTTGATGCTGCTTTTAATTCACTTGTTCAGTACCCTTATTTTATCATCCCCACCTTAGTAATTCCCTTATCTCTTGTTTGTCCTGTTTGTCCTAATTAGATTGTAAGCTCTGTCGAGCAGGGACTCTCTTTTCATATTCAAGTGTACAGCGCTGCATATATAAAGTAGCGCTATAGAAATGATAAGTAGTTACTAAAACGTTTATTTGGTTTCAGAAACATAAAACAAATTTTATTTCGCCTGTGCAGTGCCATCTGCTGTTTTTTTGCACAAGTGCAACTTTAAGGATCAGCCGTCACAGAATTAAAGGCAGTTAACCAAAGAGAATTAAGTGGGGTTTCAAATGAATCAATGGAAGCACTAGGTAAAGTAGGCAGATGCCTAGATGCTGCAGCTGAGGGGGGGGGGGGGAGACCTGATATGCAGGAGCTAAGCTGGCGCTACTGAGTTTTTTGAGGGGATGGCCCTCAAAACAGCCCTGGAGGGTGAACCATGATTGTGTCGGAGGATATATTTCCCCGTCTGACAAATGCTCTCTGCTCAAGATAAGTGGATTTTGAAAAAATATATATATAGTTCTAAACACTTGAGAACTTTTGCATACGTGAATATATTACTTATAGTGAAGCTAAGAGAAAACTATAACGAACTGGCTATTGAACTACTTGAGCACCGATGACGAGGTGGGTGCGGAGAATCCTTTCATGAATGCAAAATCATTTGCAAGGTGCACCACTGAGGTTTTCGGGGTTCTGTGAAATTCTGAGTGGGAAAAGATTGGTGCTATTCATCATTATTCTAAGCCAGAGGTGTCCAACCTCGGCCCTTGCCAGGTCGGGTTTTCAGGATTTCTCCAATCAATATGCTTTACATCTGTTTGTGTTCAATGGAGGCAGTGCATGCAAATAGATCTCATGCATATTTATTTATTTAACACTTTTATACCCCACATTTTCCCACTAGTTGTAGGCTCAATGTGGCTTACACAAGACCGTAGTGTAGGCTACAGTTAGTAAAATACAATTTAACAATGTAATAATAAGATAGTAATTGAATATGGAAGGTGGTGAGAGGCGGGGCTGGTGATTGGGAGGAGGGGCTAGTGCTGGGCAGACTTCTACTGTCTGTGCCCTGAAAATGGCAGATGCAAATCAAGGTCAGGTATACCCATAAAGTAGCACATATGAGTTTATCTTGTTGGGCAGACTGGATGGACCGTGCAGGTCTTTTTCTGCCATCATCTATTATGTTATGATAAAGTCCATGAATTTTGCTGTAACAAAGAAGAAGTAATTTAAATTGAGTCTGGAAGGTAGGACTTCTCAAACAGGGTGGTCTTGAGTAATTTCCTGAAATTTAGATGGTTCTGAATTGATCTTAAGATATTGGGCAGTGCATTCCATATTCATTGGGGAATCCTGAAAACCTGACTGGATTGCAGCGACTTGAGGACCGAGGTTGGACAACCCTGTTCTGAGCTTTTACGCATGTAATGGGTTTAGGGATAGTTTCAGTAAATGACGCTTAAACATCGGCACAAAAAAAAAATCAGCGCTCGATGTTATTTCATAATGGGGACTCAACATTGAGCACTCATTACAGAATAATGCTGATGTTTGAGCGCCAGGTCTTACGTCTCCTGAAACCAGCTGGAATTCCTGGTGCCCGGTTTGGATGCACATGTGGATGTGCATGAATGTGGTAAAGGCGGTTAGCTTAGCGGAGTTTTTAAAAGGTTTGGACGGCTTCCTAAAGAAAAAGTCCATAGACCATTATTAAATGGACTTAGGGAGAATCCACTATTTCTGGGATAAGCAGTATAGAATGTTTTGTACTTTTTTGGGATCTTGCCAGGTATTTGTGACCTGGATTGGCCACTATTGGAAACAGGATGCTGGGCTTGATGGACCTTTGGTCTTTCCCAGTATGGCAATACTTATGTACTTATCCCTGGTATTCTATAACACTGCACGCAAATTTTAGGAGTGCCCCTGATCTGTCCAGGTACCTCCCATGGCCATGTGTCCACTTGGATTGCACGCTATTGGGTTTGGGCATGCATGATTATAGAGTAGCACATAGCAAGATGTGCATGCAAATCCAAATTAGTACCAATTAGCACCCAATTATTGGCACAGCCAATTTAGTTGGGCACACATCTTGAATCAGCGTCCAAATTTGGGCACCATATATAGAATCTGGGGGTTGGTTATACGTTCCAAAAATACTAGGACTAGGGGGCACACAATGAAGCTACAAAGTAGTACAGTTTAAAATAAACTGGCAAAAATGTGTCTTCACTCAAATGTGTAATTAAACTCTGGAATTCGTTGTCAGAGAATATGGTAAAAGCAGTTAGCTTAGCAGGGTTTAAAAATGGTTTGGCTAATTTCATAAAGAAAATCCAGAAGCCATTATTAAGATGGACTTGGGAAAATCCACTGCTTATAAGCAGCATAAAATCTGCTTTACTGTTCTGGGATCATACCAGGTACATGTGACCTGGATTGGCCATTGCCACTGTTGGAAACAGGATACTGGGCTTAATGGACCTTCAATCTGTCCCAGTAAGGCAACACTTATGTTCTTATCTGTTATGTGTGCACTTACAGGTAGTATTCTGTCCAGCAGGGACAAGGTTGTAAGGCATGTGTGTGTGTTTAGGGGGGGGGTCCTCCTTTACCTCTTTGAGGTAACAATCTGTTTCAATCACAGCACATCTTGTCTCGTCTTTCCCTTCTGCCAGGTCTGCTTGGTGAAGGTCGATCCTTAACGGGGCTCTGAGCTTCTGCTTCTCAATTAAAGGGTCACAATGAGCATGCTACTCAATGAAAGCAAGCTAAACGGTGTAAGCATGCTAAACTGAGCATGCTCAGTACCCTTCGCCTCTTGACTCCTCCTGCTGGCATCCTAGAAATATACAACTAAGCCTGGTTGGCCCAATCCTCCCTTGATCTCCCCCTTGCATGGTCAAGGACAATCTAGGTTACGTTTTCAAGAAGTTAAATATTTAAGATGAAAAATGCTTTTCCTTTTCAGGCAGCTGTCCTTTGGAAGAAGCTCCCTCTTAAGACAGACTGTTTTTCTTATCATTGTAGCCTGTTTGGTACTTTTGCATCATTGTAATTCAGGACTGATAATTTAATTTATGTAATGGAATTATTCTTGATCTTGATAATAGAATTTGGTAATGTGGTCAATTCTAGGAATGTCTAGATTCCATCAGCATGATCCACTTTGAACTATCCTTGGGATTAAGCGGAATATAAGAACTGTGATTAGATCAGTGACTACTCCTTCCTTCGTTCACATGTGTGGGCATGCAAATGTTAGAAGGCTCACACAGAAGTCTTTTTGGATTCCTGCAATGTGTACATTAAGATCTTTCTGCACAGAGGACTATTTTTAGCAGTACAAGATGCCTGGAATAGGCTTCCTGAGCCATTACGTCTAGCTCCATCCCTGGCCGCCTTCAAATCCGGGCTAAAGGCCTACCTGTTTGATGCTGCTTTTGACTCCTAACTTGTCACTTGCTCGTAATCTTTATCTTGTCTTCCTCTCTTCAATAGTCCCTTCCCTATGAGTCCTTCTATCTGTCCTACCCTTATCCTTATTGGTCCTGTCTGTCTGTCCTGATTTAGATTGTGAGCTCTTTTGAGCAGGGACTGTCTTTTCTTCATGTTCAATTGTGAAGCGCTACGTACAACTGGTAGCACTATAGAAATGATTTATAGTAGTAGTAGAAGCCTGCCCTTGCAGATCAGCAACGCGGCCGCGCAGGCTTCTGTTTCTGTGAGTCTGACGTCCTGCACGTACGTGCAGGACGTCAGACTCACAGAAACAGAAGCCTGCACGGCCGCGTTGCTGATCTGCAAGGGCAGGCTTCTACATGGAATGTTGCTAGTGGAATAGCAACATTAACATTCCATGTAGAATCTCAAATAGTAGCAACAGAATCTCCAATAGTAGCAACATTCCATTTAGAATCATTGCTATGTGTCCTTCTGTCTGTCCTACCCTTATCCTTATTGGTCCTGTCTGTCTGTCCTGATTTAGATTGTAAGCTCTTTTGAGCAGGGACTGTCTTTTCTTCATGTTCAATTGTAAAGTGCTGCGTACAACTAGTAGCGCTATATAAATAGTACAAGACAGCCTTTCCATGCACGTTAAAGTTTACTGCACAGACACCCAAGTCTGGTGCAAAATAATGATGAAGCTGAAATGTTTACTGTGGAGTTATAGAATTAAAGTACGGCACAACATACCCTCAGAAGAGGAATGTCACCTTAAGCTTCGTTCTACCAAATTTGGAAATCCCCATCATACAAGTTGAGAACATAAGCATTGCCATACAGCCTAGCATCCTGTTTCCAACAGTGGTCAATCCAGGTTACAAGTACCTGGCAAGGTCCCCAAAACAGTACAATACATTTTAAACTGCTTATCCTAGAAATGAGCAGTGGATTTTCCCCAAGTCCATCTTAATAATGGCTTATGGACTTTTAGTTAGCCAAACCTTTTTTAAATCCCGCTAAGCTAACTGCTTTTACCACATTTTCTGACAACGAATTTCAGAGTTTAATTACACATTAAGTGAAGAAATATTTTCTCTGATTTGTTTTAAATGTACTACTTTGTAGCTTCATTGCGTGCCCCCTAGCCCTAGTATTTTTGGAAAGCGTTAACAAGCGATTCACATCTACCCATTCTATTCCACTCATTATTTTATCTCCCCTCAGCCCTCTTTTCTCCAAGCTGAAGAGCCCTAGTCACTTTAGTCTTTCCTTATAGGGAAGGCACCCCATCCCCTTTATCATTTTCGTCGCCCTTCTCTGTACCTTTTCTAATTCCACTATATCTTTTTTGAGATGCAGTGACCAGAACTACACACTGTAGTCGAGGTGTGGTTGCACCATGGAGCCACTACCGGAAAAAGGTATGAGCAAAATCCAAATAAATAAAATTAAGGTAGTGTGATTATACTATTTCTGACTCACTTATATTTATTTATACTGTAAGCCTGTTAAATCTCTTTGCATAACTTAAGTGGCTTTTAACTCCTGCAAACATGTGCTTAGCCCATTCATAGCAAGTCTTCTCTTGACTTCTGAATGCATCCACTATCCCTTTAGGTGGAAAAAAACAAACAAACACTTTTTTGTGTGTTTTTACACCCATTAAAGAGGTTTCACTTTGTCCACTTCAGCTTTTGAGCCCAAAACCATAAATCCCCACTTTGTTTTATGGGCTTTGACGTCAGTGGCCGATCCATAAATTCATCTCAGACTTTATTGATTTGGAAGGTTGCAGTCCAAAGGCCACCGACGTTGGCCATTCGGGCATCCGCCCAATATCGTGCTCTACACCGTTTAGCAAATTTATTGTCTGAATCGTAAACTATCAAATATCAGCTGGGAAGGGAATGTCAGAGCAACTGTGTTTATAGCAAACGAAGAATATAATTGAAAGGGCAAAGGAAGCATCGCAGCCTGCAGCCCGCCTGAGTGATTTCATTAATCTGACAGCAAAGACGAAAGATTTCATTAATCTGAAGCAAAGAAGTCAGACGCGGGACTAATTTACGCAAGGGAGGCTCGATGAGAAGTTTACAGACTACTTCATCTAATGTGCAAGCACTGGCTTTCTGTTTTAATGTGTGCAGAGGATGGTTAGTGTGGTGGACTTTGGTCCTGAGGAACTGAGTTTGAAGCAGAAGCCTGCGCAGCCACATTGGTGATCTGCAAGGGCCGACTTCTACATGGAATGTTGCTAGTGGAATAGCAACATTCCATGTACAATCTCAAATAGTAGCAACAGTGGAGGAGTGGCCTAGTGGTTAGGGTGGTGGACTTTGGTCCTGGGGAACTGAGGAACTGAGTTCCATTCCCACTTCAGGCACAGGCAGCTCCTTGTGACTCTGGGCAAGTCACTTAACCCTCCATTGCCTGCCGCATTGAGCCTGCCATGAGTGGGAAAGCACAGGGTACAAATTTAACAAAAATAAAATAAAAATATACATATCAAACATGAATAGAGTTTGTAAATAAGGGCCTGTATAAACTCACTCTTTCTGACTGTGTGTCTCCTGCACTATTAGTGATATTGGATTTTAACATACAAGTAAGTCAATAGAAATAGAATAAAATAAAACATAGAAAATAAGATGATACCTTTTTTATTGGACTAACAATACATTTTTTGATTAGCTTTCGCAGGTAGCCCTTCATCTTATCTGCACCCTTCTCCTCCACCGCTAACTCCAGACTCCATTCCTTTTATCTTGCTGCACCATATGCCTGGAATAGACGTCCTGAGCCAGTACGTCAAGCTCCGTCTCTGGCCATCTTCAAATCTAAGCTAAAAGCCCACATTTTTTATCCTGCTTTTAACTCCTAACCCTTATTTTATCATCCTCACTTTAATATTCCTTTATCTCTTGTTTGTCCTGTTTGTCTGTCCTAATTAGATTGTAAACTCTGTCGAGCAGGGACTGTCTCTTCATGTTCAAGTGTACAGTGCTGCATACGTCTAGTAGCGCTATAGAAATGATAAGTAGTAGTAGTAGTCTTTGGGATTCCGGAATCTTGCTGCTCTTTGGGATTCCACACAGAATATTGCTACAGTGGGATTCCAGAATCTTGCTACTCTTTGGGATTCTGCACGGAATCTTGCTACTCTTTGTCCTTATCTCTTATTTGTCCTGTTTGTCTGTCCTGATTAGATTGTAAGCTCTGTCGAGCAGGGACTGTCTCTTCATGTTCAAGTGTACAGTGCTGCGTACATCTACTAGTGCTATAGAAATGATAAGTAGTAGTAGTACACCAAACCTTCGACCAGGATAAATATAGATAGAAGTATAATATTATAATGTAAGTTTTTGTTTAGAAGCTGGAGTCGGAATCAAAATTGCTTCTGACTCCGACTCCACCGCCCTGATATTCTCCATTATACCTTCAGTACAGGGCTTGAAATGGTTATTGGGTCAATTTTAAAAATAACTGCACGGCTCATAGCCGTAGTCCTTAAAGCACCTTTTTAAAGGGAAACCGCGGACAAGATTTCTCTTTTAAATTGTGGCTGGACAGTGAGTCTACTGTAGCCACATCTCTTTATACCTGATTTGCAAATGTACCCATTGAAAATTTACAAGAACTTTCCTTCCCATATCTTTCCCCCGCCCAAGAGAGGCTCTGCACAGTTCATAGAGGGAGTGGCTAATTTTCAGCAGGACTTTTCCAGCAGGTAAACTGTGGGGAAAACTCTGAAATTTGTGGAAAACTTTCTAAACTAAAGCTAGAATTTCATGCAGTTCGAATAGCTGTAGAAAGAGTAGGATTAGACAGAAGGGGGAAGTGTTCAAAACAGGGGCGTAGCCAGACACCCAATTTTGGATGGGCCTGGGCCCAAGATGGGTGGTCAGAAGAACCTCCCTGTCCCACAAGTGATTTGGTCTCTTCCTCTCTCGCCTGCATGCCGTGGAGGGGCATAATCGACCAGAAACGCCTATCTCCATGGGCGTTAATCTCCGAGAACGGGTCCGTGAAGGGGCGGAGTGAACCGTATTTTTTAAAAAAAATAGACGCCCATGCTTTATTCGCCAAGGTGTGAGCTGGGCGTTTTTGTTTTTCACCGAAAATGGAAAATGAAATCGCCCAGCTCAAAAACGAATAAATGCAAGGCATTTGTTCGTGGGAGGGGCCAGGATTCATAGTGCACTGGTCCCCCTCACATGCCAGGACACCAACCGGGCACCCTAGGGGGCACTTTTACAAAAACAAAAAAAAGGTAAAAGAGCTCCCAGGTGCATAGCACCCTTCCCTTGGGTGTTGAGCCCCCCAAATCCCCCTCAAAACCCACTGCCCACAAGTCTACACCAGTACTATAGCCCTAAGCGGTGAAGGGGGGCACCTACATGTGGGTACAGGGGGTTTGGGGGGGTTGGACGACTAGTAGCATTAAGCAGCACAATTGTAACAGGTAGGGGGGGGATGGGCCTGGGTCCACCTGCCTGACGTCCACTGCACCCCCTAACAACTGTTCCAGGGACCTGCATACTGCTGCTTGGGAGGAGGGTATGACATTTGAGGGTGAAAGTAAAAAGTTGTGAAACATCATTTGTTGTGGTGGGAGGGGGTTAGTGACCACTGGGGGAGTCAGGGGAGGTCATCCCCGACTCCCTCTGGGGGTCATCTGGTCATTTAGGGCACTTTTTGGGGCCTTATTCGTCAAAAAACAGGGTCCAGGAAAAGTGCCCTAAATTCTAGCTACAAACGCATCCATTATCGGCGAAGGGCGCCCATCTCCGTTCGGGTGATAACCACGCCCCAGTTCCGCCTTCACCACGCCTCCGACACTCCCCCGTCAACTTTGTCTGCATCCGCGACGGAGTGCAGTTGAAAGCGTCCAAAGTTCGGCTTTCGATTATGCCGCTTTATTTGTTTTTGTGAGAAGAACGCCCATCTCCCGATTTAGGTCGGAACTTGGGCGTTATTCTCGTTCGATTATAAGCTGGATAGGGTCTCTCAAACATCCCCCCTCCCCCGCGTACCATTTAAATAGCAGATTTTCACCAGCAGCGAGCACCAACTAATACACACTGCTCATGTTGGCCCCACAGCCTTCCCACTGATGCAACTTCCTGTTTCCGCATAGGCAGGACTACGTCAGAGGGAAGGCTGTGGGGCCAGTGCGATCAGTATGTATCAGTCGCTACTTGCTGCAGGCAAAGATCTGCTATTTACACGGTATGCAAGAAGGACAGTTGTTGGGAGTTTTCGGCTGGTGGGGCTTGGGGATCCCTGCCAGTCACATCATAGGTGTGCTGCTAATGGGTGGGCCTGAACACAAAGCGGGTGGGCCAGGGCCCACCCTTGGCTACGCCACTGGTTCAAAACCCTCCTGAAAACTGTCCCTTTTGTCGTCAATACTCACTGTTCACAGTGTGGGTATTATTTTATTTATTTATTGCATTTGTACCCCACGCTTTCCCACATACAGCAGGTTCAGTGCAGCTTACACAGTAAAAAAAAAAAAAAAGCATTACAAAGAACATGTATGAAGAATATTATAAACCGTGATAAACATAATGACAACAGTGCCCAAGAGTATATGAATTGGAATAGGGGAGGTCGACAAGGAAAGAGGATAGGTAAAAGGGAAGGAGATTGGGAGGGATATGGTATAAAAGGATGGAGAAGAGAAGATAGGAGATTGAGGATAAGGGGATTTGAAAATAAGGTCAGAGGTGCAATTGGTGTCAAAGTCAGTGTCATCTTCAGAGCAGGAGCAGTGTAGGTGGGCTGGTAGAATTAAGTTGGTTCATTAGGGTATATTTATCTGCATCCAAAAAGGCACAGGAGAAGGGGTGGTGAACGCTTGGAATGCCCTCCCGCGGGAGGTGGTGGAGATGAAAACAGTAACGGAATTCAAACATGCGTGGGATATGCATAAAGGAATCCTGTGCAGAAGGAATGGATCCACAGAAGCTTAGCTGAAATTGGGTGGCAGGGGAAGAGGGGTTGGTGGTTGAGAGGCTAGGATAGGGGAGGGCAGACTTGTATGGGGTCTGTGCCGGAGCCGGTGATGGGAGGCGGGACTGGTGGTTGGAGGCGGGAAATACTGCTGGACAGACTTATACGGTCTGTGCCCTGAAAAAGACAGGTGCAAATCAAGGTAGGGTATACACATATGAGTTTATCGTGGGCAGACTAGATGGACCGTGCTGGTCTTTTTCTGCCATCATCTACTATGTTACTATGAGGCATATTTTCAAAGCACTTAGCCTCCCAAAGTTCCATAGAAACCTATGGAACTTAGCCTCCCAAAGTGCTTTGAAAATATGCCTGCATGTCAAGTGAGGGAAGTCCACACAGGGCTTTAATTTTGAAAGTCCCATGTGGACTTCGTGCAGCATACATACCCCTGCTTCAAAGAAAGTATACATTTATACAGGTGCATTGGACCTGCTGTCCCCCCTGCTGGTTTTCAAAGGGGCACCACATCCTCCAACTTGCCCTGTATAACTGCAAACGTATACAATTATGTTTCAAAGCAGGCCCTCGTAAGCAAACAATTGTTATAACTTACCATCTAATTTATCATGGATAGAGAAGGTTATGATTCATCCTGCAATGCCCCTCCCCCCATACATCATTCATTTACATAGCGAGTAGGGAGTAAGTCATCGAATGGTAGATAAAGCCCCAAGACCGCACGCTGTTTGACATTCTCTCAAATATTATTCAAAGAAGGACCCTTAATACCTTTCATTTTTAATGATAATGACAATGACTAAGATGTTAATGAATAAATCCATATCATTTACTGGACATTGCCTTGTGAATTTCAAGTTTCCAGCTCTGCAGGATGCCCTTGAAAGAGAGAGCAACTTTGAAGGATTATTCATAGCAATATAAAGTCGTCACGGCACTGTTGTAATACTAACAAAGAAATGAATAAAAGTTCACGGAAGTTTAAAATCCAGTTAAGAGGTCTAGAGGCTTGCCCTGTACTTGCTGCACGAGGTAGCTTGTGCTCTTGGAAGTGGCCAGACTTTTTCCTGGTTTCTGCGTAGCTTTACAGTCAGTCCCCCCCGATATTCAAAACCATTTAACCGGCCAGAAATGGCACCTGGCTGGTTAAATGGTACTCCAGCTATACGTGATTTTCAGTGGGACATGGCCAGCCATGACCCGCTAAAAATCCACAGCAGCTAGCTAGTTATAGCGTGTGATATAACCAGCTATCTGCCGATTTTCAGGGTATGTTTAGCCGCGTGCATACCTGGTATATCTTTGGCCGGTTTGAACCTGACCAGCCAGTGCCGAATATCAGCTTTGCTGGTTAAATTCAAAACGGCCATAAACCAGATATTCAGCGCCGGTCACCGGAAACAGCCCGACATTGAATATCCGGTATCACTGCAGACCGTGGGAGTCAGCCAGCTAACTCCCGCTGTCTGAATACTGGCTCCATTATTTCTAATCAATTGTTACATAACATAGTCAATGATGGCAAATAAAACCCTGTATGGTCCATCTAGTACACGCAATAAGGTGGTTAAAGTAGCACCTGCCATTCCGTGCAGGTTGCACCCTCTATGCTTTAATTTTGGGTTGTACCTTTCGCTCTTTGCAGGTTACATCCCTCTCTGCCTTGTTTAAAAATGTGAAGGTAATTTAAGTTTTGCTTTGATTCCCTCCTCTTCCTCTATAGAAGGGATACACCTAGTCAAAATCAAGGAGACCCTTGCAGAGAAGGGATGCAGTGAGAGCAGTGGTGTGCTGGAGCGGGCTCTCACAGGCTCGCGAGAGCCGTTTAAGTTTTTAAGAATTTTGGGAGCCGGTTGTTAAAGTCGGCCTCCCCATGCCTACTTTAACAACTGACTCCCAAAATGTGGGCTTGGGCCCCCTCCCGAATTAATTTTTACTTTGCTGGCAGTAATGCTGGCCCCACCAGCCAAGTAAATAGACTGTTGCTGCTGCTCCCTGCTCCTTGTTTCTGACTCTGAGCACCAGGCTGGGACTTTTCATGCAAGCGCAAGAAGGTTCCATCATGCTGCTCAGAGCCAGAAACAAGCAGCAGAGAACGGTGGCAGTCCATTTATTGGTTGGTGGGGCTCGACAAAGATATGCCTAGTGTGCCCACACAAGGGAGAGGAGAGAGAGGCATGTATTCCCCCCCCCCCCCCCCCCCCCCCCAAAAAAAAAAAAATTTCAGGGCCTGTTATGCCCGGAGAGAAAGCCCGTTCTTAAAATTTTACCAGCACACCCCTGAGTGAGAGGTACAAGCATCACAGCAACATGTAGACCAAGCTCCGGCCAAGAGGTTGAGCTAGGACTATATTTATATACAGACTCTAGAAAGGAACAAGATGACCTCTGAAAGGAAGTGGCAGATATAGAGCAGTCACTGATCGGAGCCTACTGACACCTGCTGCCTGGAGGTCAGAGGTTCACCCTGACAAGGTTATTCCAAGAACTGAGCCTCCATGTAATCTGATAGAGGAATATCACAAGAGATCGATTCTGATGGAGAGCTGCACACAGCCTATGTCTTGCACATTTCAGCTAAGCACTTGCTCCCTGGCACTGTTTGAAACAGGAGACATTGTGGGATGCCATTGGTATGACCTACTTTTGGCAGTTCTCCTATTCCTATGTAGCTGGCAGGAGAGCGCTGCCAGGGAAATGAGACTAAAACCAATAAAAAAAAAGAAGTAGCAGAAAGATACCTGATCATAAATGGCTAAACAAAATAGCAGTCAGCAGGTTGCATTTGTGCATGAAGTGGAGTGGAGTGGAGGAGTGGCCTAGTAGTTAGGGTGGTGGACTTTGGTCCTGGGGAACTGAGGAACTGAGTTTGATTCCCACTTCAGGCACAGGCAGCTCCTTGTGACTCTGGGCAAGTCACTTAACCCTCCATTGCCCCATGTAAGCCGCATTGAGCCTGCCATGAGTGGGAAAGCGCGGGGTACAAACGTAACAAAAATAAAATAGATACTATTGGAGATTCTACATGGAATGTTGCTACTATTGGAGATTCTACATGGAATGTTGCTATTCCACTAGCAACATTCCATGTAGAAGGCTACGCAGGCTTCTGTTTCTGTGAGTCTGACGTCCTGTACGTACGTGCAGGACGTCAGACTCACAGAAGCAGACGCCTGCGCGGCCACATTGGTGATCTGCAAGGGCCGACTTCTACGTGGAATGTTGCTAGTGGAATAGCAACATTCCATGTAGAATCTCAAATAGTAGGAATAGTGGAGGAGTGGCCTAGTGGTTAGAGTGGTGGACTTTGGTCCTGAGGAACTGAGTTCGATTCCCACTTCAGGCACAGCAGCTCCTTGTGACTCTGGGCAAGTCACTTAACCCTCCATTGCCCCATGTAAGCCGCATTGAGCCTGCCATGAGTGGGAAAGCGCGGGGTACAAACGTAACAAAAATAAAATAGATACTATTGGAGATTCTACATGGAATGTTGCTACTATTGGAGATTCTACATGGAATGTTGCTATTCCACTAGCAACATTCCATGTAGAAGGCTACGCAGGCTTCTGTTTCTGTGAGTCTGACGTCCTGTACGTACGTGCAGGACGTCAGACTCACAGAAGCAGACGCCTGCGCGGCCACATTGGTGATCTGCAAGGGCCGACTTCTACATGGAATGTTGCTAGTGGAATAGCAACATTCCATGTAGAATCTCAAATAGTAGTAGCAACAGTGGAGGAGTGGCCTAGTGGTTAGGGTGGTGGATTTTGGTCCTGAGGAACTGAGTTCAATTCCCAGCACAGGCAGCTCCTTGTGACTCTGGGCAAGTCACTTAACCCTCCATTGCCCCATGTAAGCCGCATTAAGCCTGCCATGAGTGGGAAAGCGCGGGGTACAAATGTAACAAAAAAAAAAATGAAGGAGATTACTGCAGATACCAGGACATAGGAACCGCCCAAGAACTGAGGTTTCTTTGTTGCGCTCTACACAAAGTATTATCCAACTCTCATGCATGCCAGGCTGAACGTCCTTCATGCTGAACCATAAAAAGATGTGCAGAGCAGATTTTGAGCCTACACTTAGTGAGTTAATTATCAGCTGGTGCTTCCAGCACTGTGATGCAGCCAACTTAGCTCTCTGGCTTCGGTAGGTGAGCATAAGACTGGGACATTGTGTGCTGCCCTGGCTGGGGCAAATTCAAAGGACATGGAAACCTCTCAACATAAAATAATATCTTTGGCAATCGCAGCCCATTCAGAGCTGGATGCCAGTTATCTCCAAACTAAATAAATGGTGCAGGAGAAGCCAGGGTTCCTCCATATTTAAGTTATCCAGCCGCTAAGAAAGTCTTGTCTTAAATCTCTAGACAAAGATAAGTCTTTAAAAAGACATAATTCAATCTATGCAGACCGGGAAACTTTGTTTTGGTTATAGCATAACCTGTTAGTCATACAGGGAAGAATTAAGGTACATTTTGTTGTAGTCATTCCCAGAAGGTTCATAACAAATAACATTTGGGAATTAATGAGTTGAAAACCACAATAATATTCCTTCTTTGTGCAACAAACCCCCTGGGCACCTGCCCATACTGGACGTAGCCAATGGATCAGCTGTGAAAGGGAGACCTGTTTCTTTACCTGCCAGGCGCTAAGAGGTATGGGAAAGACAAGCTTCATAGTCCTACTTGCAGTGGACTCTTTATACTCTCACTTCTCATAAAAATATAAGAATAGCCATTCTGGGTCAGACCAATGGTCCATCTAGTCCAGTATTCTGCTTCCAACAGTGGCCAATCTAGGTCACAAGTACCTGGTAGAAACCTAAATAGTAGCAAGATTCCAGAATCCCAAAGAATAGCAAGATTCCGGAATCCCAAAGAGTAGCAACATTCCAGAATCCCAAAGAGTAGCAACATTCCGGAATCCCAAAGAGTAGCAAGATTCCAGAATCCCAAAGAGTAGCAAGGTTCCGGAATCCCAAAGAGTAGCAACATTCCAGAATCCCAAATAGTAAGATTCCAGAATCCCAAAGAGTAGCAACATTCCGGAATCCCAAAGAATAGCAAGGTTCCGGAATCCCAAAGAGTAGCAAGATTCCAGAATCCCAAAGAATAGCAAGGTTCCGGAATCCCAAAGGGTAGCAAGATTCCGTGCTGCCAATCCGAAGGGCAAGCAGTGGCTTCCCCCATGTTTATCTCAATAACAGACACCCAAAATCAAATCAACTCTAGTCTAGGTGTTGACGCTACACAGTGTTTGGCAAAAAAAAAGGTGCCCCTTAGATTTTATCGTCTACCTTTTTGCTTAGCAGTGCAATCTAAGCAAATTTGGGTAATTTGTACCAAACGAAATGTCAAGCAACACTTTGCATGATTGACCACCAGAACTCACTGCTTGCTTACTTTTTTCTACCAAGCAAAAGTGTTGTCAGCATGATGTCATTGTTGAGACAAACTGTGAAAATGGTGTTTACTAAAGAAGTTAGAGTTATCAAGTTTTTTTTGACAAACTAAACATTATTATGTAAAATTACATTGTTAAATTTCTGTCAAAGAATTGGATGGGGGGGGGGGGAGCTTAAATGAGCTTCTGAAAAATATTGGCGAACCTGATACAACAGAACATCGGAAGAGTACTGAGTGCATGGGAAAAGTTGATCAATGCATGATTGTCGCTGCAATAAAACAGTGGAGATGTACATAGCTTCATGCTTATGTGTCTGCTCAGGGAGGACATTTTTATTGAAATTAACCTTATCATTTACTCGATCTGCAGCCCCTCCTTACCTATCAACCCTCATCTCCCCTTACGTTCCTACCCGTAACCTCCGCTCTCAAGACAAATCCCTCCTTTCAGTACCCTTCTCCACCACCGCCAACTCCAGGCTCCGCCCTTTCTGCCTCGCCTCACCCCATGCGTGGAACAAACGCCCCGAGCCCATATGTCAGGCCCCCTCCCTGCCCATCTTCAAACCTTTGCTTAAAGCCACCTCTTCAATGTCGCCTTCGGCACCTAACCACTGTACCTCTATTCAGGAAATCTAGACTGCCCCAACTTGACATTTCGTTCTTTAGATTGTAAGCTCATTTGAGCAGGGGCCGTCCTTCTTTGTTTATTTTTATTTTGTACAGCGCTGCGTAACCCTAGTAGCGCTCTAGAAATGTTAAGTAGTAGTAGTAGTACTTTGCAGGAGTAGCTCTGTGTTTGTTGCCTCACTGATGCCCAGTAACTCATGAGGTAAAATGCACAAATTCCCTTTTTTTTTACAATCATTATTTAACAAACAGAGTCTTTACTTGCCAATTAAAACTGTTCTCTTCACAGCCAAAACAGAAAATGACAAACATTGGGAAGATACTTACAAATTCTACATAAGAACAAAACAATAGCCATACTGGGTCAGACCAATAGTGTACAGTAAGAATAGCTCAAACATGAGCAGGAGGCAATTACAGCAGTAAAAATATTCACGTAACAATACAAAGTATGGCATGGTATACTACTTGCAATGTCAACACAATACGTAATAGAACATTATAATTGGTAGTGGAGGGTAAGGTGAAGTTGTAACGTATAGATGAGTAAGAAAGTAGGAAGAATTAGAAAGAATTAAAAAGTATAAAGAATTAGAATTAGAATGTAAGGTGATTGATTTGAAGACAGTTGCACATGAGGTCAGAAAGATGGTTAAATATCATCGCAGCTAGGGTAGGAGTGGATAAACATGTCCTCCTGCAGTATGTGCAGCCCTAGTCAATCCTTGTGTGTGTGTGTGAGTGAGACTAACAAGTTAGTTACTTCTTCCATTAAAGGCAGTTAGTTACTTCTTCCATTAAAGGCCTGGTTGAAGAGCCAAGCTTTCACCTGCTTCCTGAAGTAGAGATAGTCTTGTGTTAAGCGGAGCCTTTCAGGCAATGCATTCCAGAGTGTGGGGGCTACTCCGGAGAAGGCTCGCTTGCGGGTATCACATCATGTAATGTCTTTTGGAGAGGGTGTGGTTCGTGAAAGTCCTTTGGAGGACCTTAGTGTCCTTGGCGGTGTGTGGAGGATCATCCTATTCTTCAGATACTCGGGACCATTTCCTTTCAGGGCCTTGAAGATCAGACATAGATGCTAATGCCTCTTTACAGGTCATTGGTGAGGCCACACCTCAAGAGTTGTGTTCAAGTTCTGGAGGCCAGACCTTAATGAGAACATAGTGAGACTAGAGGGGATCCAAGGAGAAGTAAGGAGGTCTTTTACTTAGGCGTGCTGGCGTTTTTAGCGCACTTTAAAAATAGGTGTGCGCTAAACGCTAAAGACGCCAATTCATTCCTATGGGCGTCTTTAGCGTTTAGCACGTGTCTATTTTTAAAATGCGCTAAAAATGCCAGCACGCCTAAGTAAAAGACCCCCTAAATAAATTGTTGTGGGGTCTGGACCAGCAACTGTATGAGAAGAGTCTTGAGGATTTAATATGCCTTGTGGGACAGGAGTGACAGTGGAGATATGATTGGACAGCAAATATTCTCCAATTGTTTTGATCAGCTACAGAAGTTTCTGATTCTTCGTAAGTGATGGCAATCATTTGCAAGCTTCCTTTAAGTGTTTGGTGCCAAGATTTGAAGGGTCTGTCTCTTCTCTTCTCCTCTTCCCTCCAGGTGATGCCCAATGCAATGCAGTCTTGGGGTGACCCTCGTTGGGTAAATGTAGAATGTGTCCAGAATTAATAGTAATTCTAATAATAATTCTAACATTAATACAAGACTTAGGGGTCTTTTTACTACGCAGCGGTAAGCAGTAGCGTGCACCTCCTGCGACTGTGACTTATCGTGGGATGCACTCAGGCATCCTGCAGTAAGTTTTGGATCTGCGTGCACAAACCAGATGCTTAAAAATATTTTGTAAGTTTTGGGGGAGGGCTGGTGGTTTTTGCACTAATCAGGTATTGCATTCATATTACTATGTGCTAACGGATTAGCACAGGATTATCGCGTGAACCCTCACGGCCTTCAAGATAGGTGTCAGTAAGTGCTCACCTGCTAATATTTTTAATGGCTGCGCACTAATGGTAAAATTAGCACTTGGCCATTAATTCAAAAACTAGGCAAATCGACCACTTTCTGACTGCAGTAGAAGTGGCCTTAGTGCATGGGAATTATAACCCTAAAAGGCAGTGGCACAATTTGGAGAGGTTGGGTGAGATTATTGAGGAAAGGGGCCTTGGGTGTTGGGTTTCTCTTGAGGTCATTTCTCCAAATGGGTTAAGTTTTGCACATTGGGTGCTATGTGGGAATGTGTATGTGCAACTACCCAAAGCAGATGAATCCCTGATGGGCAGACTGGATGGGTGATATTGGTCTATATTCGTCATCATTTACTTTGTTAATTATTGTACAACCCTGCAACGCTTATTTCATGTTTGAAATCAGAATTAACTACCATAAACTCCCAGAAAATACACTTGTATTTCCCTAGTGGTATTTTCTTTTCTTAAAAACAAATTCAAGTTGACACTATGCCTAGTTGACACTCCTCCCTCTCCTTCTCTGCACATATTCAGCAGACTGCTAAAACTTGTCATTTCTTTCTCTATAATATCAGCAAAATTCGCCCTTTCTTTTCTGAGTACACTATCAGAACCCTCATCCACGCACTTATCACCTCTCGCTTCGACTATTGCAACTTGCTTCTCACAGGTCTCCCACTTAGCCATCACTCTCCTCTTCAATCTGTTCAAAATTCTGCTGCACGACTAATATTCCGCCAGTGTCGTTATGCTCATATTAGCCCTCTCTTCAAGTCACTTCACTGGCTTCCTATCCGTTTCCGCATACAGTTCAAACTCCTCTTATTGACCTATAAGTACATTCACTCTGCAGCTCCTCAGTACCTCTCCACTCTGATCTCTCCCTACATTCCTCCCCGGGAACTCCGTTCACTGGGTAAATCTCTCTTATCTGCACCCTTCTCCTCCACTGCTAACTCCAGACTCCGTTCCTTTTATCTTGCTGCACCATATGCCTGGAATAGACTTCCTGAGCTGGTACGTCAAGCTCCATCTCTGGCCATCTTCAAATCTAAGCTAACAGCCCACCTTTTTGATGCTGCTTTTAACTCCTAACCCTTGTTCACTTGTTCAGAACCCTTATTTTATCATCCTCACTTTAATATTCCCTTATCTCTTGTTTGTCCTGTTTGTCTGTCCTAATTAGATTGTAAGCTCTGTGAGCAGGGACTGTCTCTTCGTGTTCAAGTGTACAGCACTGCGTACGTCTAGTAGCGCTATAGAAATGACAAGTAGTAGTAGTAGTCTTTGGGATTCCAGAATCTTGCTATTCTTTGGATTCCGGAATCTTGTTACCCTTTGTCCTTATCCCTTTGTCCTGTTTGTCTGTCCTAATTAGATCGTAAGCTCTGTCGAGCAGGGACTGTCTCTTCGTGTTCAAGTGTACAGCGCTGCGTACGTCTAGTAGCGCTATAGAAATGACAAGTAGTAGTAGTAGTCTTTGGGATTCCAGAATCTTGCTATTCTTTGGGTTCCGGAATCTTGCTACTCTTTGGGATTCCGGAATCTTGTTACCCTTTGTCCTGTTTGTCCTAATTAGATTGTAAGCTCTGTTGAGCAGGGACTGTCTCTTCATGTTCAAGTGTACAGCGCTGCGTACGTCTAGTAGCGCTTTAGAAATGATAAGTAGTAGTAGTAGTCTTTGGGATTCCAGAATCTTGCTATTCTTTGGGTTCCAGAATCTTGCTACTCTTTGGGATTCCGGAATCTTGTTACCCTTTGTCCTGTTTGTCTGTCCTAATTAGATTGTAAGCTCTGTCGAGCAGGGACTGTCTCTTCGTGTTCAAGTGTACAGCGCTGCGTAAGTCTAGTAGCGCTATAGAAATGACAAGTAGTAGTAGTAGTCTTTGGGATTCCAGAATCTTGCTATTCTTTGGGTTCCGGAATCTTGCTACTCTTTGGGATTCCGGAATCTTGTTACCCTTTGTCCTTATCCCTTTGTCCTGTTTGTCCTAATTAGATTGTAAGCTCTGTTGAGCAGGGACTGTCTCTTCATGTTCAAATGTACAGCGCTGCGTACGTCTAGTAGCGCTTTAGAAAAGATAAGTAGTAGTAGTAGTAGTAGTAGTAGTTTTTCAAAGGATCCTGTTGGAGAAGTATTTAATGAAGACCTCTATTTGCAGCCCACACATCACTTAACATTTTATCAGTACCTGCCTTAGTTGGGTCTGCTCATTCATGTGATCAGTAATGCAATCAAATTATTTTAATGCTGTCTGTAATTACAACAGTAGATAGGAGACTCTCCTTCCCCTGTTGTTTTAGTAGAAGAAGATAACTTCGCAATGAGGCACCCAGTATTGCTTGTGAAAAGAAACGAGTGGACATACAAAGTTTAAATCAAACTCTGCCTCATGCTTTCAGCATCCTGCCCTGGCAGACTCAGATGGGACATGACAACTCATTTATTCACCTCACTAAAATCCCCACATTTCACGTCTGGTCCTTCTGCGTCAACCCTGCCAAGGCCCATAAATCAGCCGTGGCATTGCCCTGGTCATTTCAAGCCGTGTTTTGACCCTTTCCTTAACTCATGATTTATTTCTGCCAGTTACTTGCTCTTCATGCCAGATTTATAAACTTTGCTGGGCCACAGTTGATCTAATATCCACTTTGTAGACCGGGCTGTGAGACAATAAATTTATGGTCTATGAACTGTTACTTTGAAAAATGACATCAACGTAGAGTGGTTTGCATTTAGAATCTACAGGCAGCGAATTCATTGGATTTTCACTCACTCGCTCTCCCTCTGTCTTCATTTGAGGTCATGAACAGATATATATATATATATACGTACATACATACAGATATAAATCTATCTATGTGGGGTGAGATTTTTATGGGAAGACATCAGCGAGTTAGGAGCTTGAACTATTCTACTCCAGTCGAGAAAGAACAATTCCTTCCATTTAGTGATCATGCATAAGCTTTTTCTTTCTTGCTTGATTTTCACCAGCTTCTCTTCTCCTGTCTTGTCTCTCCCCGTCTTTGATTCCAGTGAAGTGTCTTATCAGCTTCCAGGTAAGGAAGAATTTTCAAATTTACTTATGACTTTTCTTTGCAGAGGTCTAGCAGATGACACTACTTTGGTTCCTCTTCATATAATTTTTTTTGTGTTAAGTTGCAATTTTAACAGTTTAGCTTTTGTGCATTTCTATAGAAGGTAAAACTGGCTGTATTTCTTCCTTTGACCAGGAGGTATTGCTTTGTATTTCCAGTTCAAATGAGCTGGGGTTGGGATCCTAGCACTGAGTCTTTTCAAGCTAATGTTATATTCCTTATTTTATATTCCTCCGAAAATTTTTTATACTTACTGAAGTATAACTGAGGAGAATTCACCAGAGCTGCTTCTGGAACAGACCCTATATCTGACCACTAGGGGCTGCTATTGCACAGCGTCTATGGTCCCTTTTCTTCTCAAGTGCCCCGAGCTCTGTCTCTACAGCAGAGGTTCTCAACCCAGTCCTCGGGACACATCTAGCCAGTCAGGTCTTCAGGATATCCACAATGAATATGCATGAAATAAATTTTCATGTACCGCCTCCATTGTATGCAAATCGATCTCGAGCATATTCTTGTAGCCTGAAAATCTGACTAGTTAGGTGTGTCCCGAGGACTGGGTTGAGACCCCCTGGATCTACAGTATCCTCCACCCCCAGCCAGGGAGAAGAGGCCGGTCCTTCTTATGGTAGTATACAGCCCACGGTGCCAGCTGCCGGTATTCAGATACCAGCCAAAGCTGAATAGCCAGGTATATAGGTTGGCTGGCACTGCTTATCTGGGTACCAGAGATGTTCAAACCGGTACTTGGCTCATAGGAGCCAACTTTTCAAAATTATTGGGGGTGCTAAGCCCAATGGAAATAACCCCTCCCTGGACACAGACAAGGAATTTTCTCAATATTGGGGGTGCTCAAGCACCCACAGAGGCGGCTCCAATGACTTGGCTAAGTAACTAAATACAATTATGAGAGAATACCTGGAGAGGGGCTAATTCTATAACTGTGTGTCTAAATATAGGCACCTAGAGAGCATTTGATAAGAGCATGTTCTATAAAGGAAAGTAGATACCCATCTTCCCTTATAGAATACTACCATAACCAGTGATGTACATGTGTATGTGGTTAGGCACGAGCACTTCTACCAGCCATAGAACTGGTATAAGTGCTTGCACCTAACTACTGGAAATATATATGTAACTTAGAGTAAGTTATGCACTTAAGTGTGAGTCCCATCCATGCTCTGCCCAGACTCCGCCTACCTGTAAGATAGGCAGTTTGGGGGATTTAGGTGCACATATAATATATAAATAATATAATTTAAGCACCGATTAATCCAAATTCAAGAATTAGGGTAATTTCCAACTGAAAGATATGGGTTAAGTTTAATGAATAAAATAATCCAATTTTTTTGTTTGAACGCCCGAGTCAGATTTCCTACATAATTTGGAGATGTGTAAATGCCTTTTACATGACATTTTAGACTGGTACCTGCTTTGGAATAGAATTATGCATTGTCAAATTCCATCTTGGAGTAGGCTACTGTTTAGATTACTAGGCTAGCCAACCCTACCGATCCAACGTAAATCCCCGCACCCGGCAACACAGCAAAACCAATGATCGTACCGGACAACATATAACCTTTCCTCCTTCTGACCCTCTTGGTGTCTGAAACACACCACCTTTTAACTACAATATAACCTTGTATCTGCTCTCTACCGGACTGTGCGAACGCCTGTACGGTACTATGTAAGCCACATTGAGCCTGCAAATAGATGGGAAAATGTGGGGTACAAATGCAACAAATACATAAATAAATATGCATTTATGCACAATCACTGTGTAAATATTAATACCTACAGCTGGCATTAATGGTAAATGAGGGGTTTAATTCACATGATGGTCTAATATATGGAATATTTTTTCTTATTTTCAATAAAGAACTTACTTTATAGAATTTCTCCAATAATGCCAAACTGGTCTGACCAGATATTCAGCGGCATTATCCAGATGATACCATTGAAAACCTGGGTATAGACCGGGTGAGTGGGGGCCATTCCTACCCAGCTAAATCCCGCTGATTGTCACCTTTCAATGACATGTGACCTAAACACAGGTTAGAATTGAATTTGTCAGAATCATCTGTGCAGCCACCTCTGGAGTGGATGATCTGATAGCAGAACTGTGGCTACAGCAAAATAAATCAAAAGTAGAAATGTATTTAGATCCATGTCATCAAATACCAAACCAAAAAATGGACCGTATCATTCGTCAATGCACAAGTGTGTAGTCTCAGCTGAAACCAGCTACATTTTTATTTTACTTTGAAAAGAAAAAAAGGGGGAAAAATTAAATACAGTAATTGCTGGTGGTTGGACTGCATGAATCTTTCACAGGGTTGTAGAAAAACGCTACAAGCACAATTACCGTCATCGCACTGAGAGGGCTTTGGCAAAATGATTTCCCCAAGGGTGTTATAAATGGAATTTGATTTTCTTTTGTGTGTGTGTCCAGATTTGTCTAATCTGCAGATCACACCCTATTCAGTAGAGGTCAGTAAAGTATTAGCAGTGTATGCAGGCTCTCTGTAGGACACAGGAGAGTAATAACAGGGTGGAAAAGAGATACAACATCTGAAAACAAAGAAAGAAAAAAAATGAAAATAGAAATAAGAATTCAGAATGTTATAGATTCAGATCCAAAAATATATTTGCCATGTAGGGCGCTAAGAATATAGAGCAGACGCTCATCAATGGGGATTCAGAGGGGGTGAGCTGATTTACAACAGCTGTAGCATGGAGTGAGGAGGGGAATTTTATTTAGACTGATGCTGTAAATATCTTTGCAGGAGTAGCCCTTCAAGTGGTACGATTTCAAGGTGAAGAAAATCAGTGGCTTAATGAAACGAGTTGGAGGGAGGGGATCTGGGGAAGTCCTTTCCCCAGCTAGTTCCTACAACCTTCCAGAGAAGCAGCTAAATGCAAATCGAAATGTACAAATGCAGTAATATGGGACAGATAAGGAACAGGAAGGGGCATTTGGATAGCAGAAAGCAGCATTCTATTGCCGATGTTAAGTGTGCTCTTGAAATATGTTGTATTTTATTTGGATTTTATTGCAGTCAAAGTTAACCCTTTGGGCTGAGATTAGCCTCTGTGTAAGAATGAAAGTGCTGAGGGAACATCTGAAATGTCACATTTTGGCAGCTTCCCGCCCGAGCCATCTGGACTGTGTTTTCAGTGGTATTTCCTATTTAAACAGGATGGCAGTGAACGTGGATGATAAAACTTCTGAAATTTCTATGCAGCTGCCTCTGAGAATAAAAGCCTGGAGGTACCAGGTTGCTACAGGGAGCTTAAAACACTTTTTCGCTTTGCAACATTAAGACATGATATCAAAGTATTACATTAAAAAAATAGGGTCACACAACCACGGGAAGCTGCCAGCAGTCTACAGAAAGAGAGAAGGAAGTCTGCCTGATGAAGGGGTCCTTTTACTAAGGTACGCTGAAAAATGGCCTGCACTAGTGTTTTAGGCACGCGCAGATTCATTTTTCAGCGCACCTGTACAAAATGCCTTTTTTTGGCCGCAAATGGACGTGTGGCAAAATAAAAATGAGCGCTCGTCCATTTTCGGTCTGAGACCTTACCGCCACCTATTCACGTACCGGTAAGGTCTCACGCATTAACCGGGCGGTAATCACCTATTCACATACAATGCCGATTACTGTCTGGTTAGCACGTAAAAAATGAAATTAGCGCCCGGGCCACGCAGTAGCCAGGTGGTAGTTCTGAATTGGCGCATGTTGGGTGCGCATAGGCACCTACGTGGCTTAGTTAAAGGGCCCCCTAAGAGACTACCTCAAAGGGCTGTGATCTCTCTTACTAACACATTAAGGGGCCCTTTTACAAGGCTGTGGTAAAAAAAAAAAAAATGGCCCGCAGTCGTGTGGGCACGTGCAATTGCTGCACGCCAGGTTACTTTTCACTGCAGCCGTAAAAAAAACTCTTTTTTGTAATGGAGGCAGTAAACGGCCGTACGCTAAAACAAAAATCTGCATATGGCCGTTTACTGCCTGGGCCCTTACCTCCTCCTGTTTAGAAGGTGGTAAGGGCTCGCGTGCTAACCCGGCAGTAATCAGTCAATGCACAGCACTGACCAGTTACTGGCAGGTGTGCCTACACTGCAGCTCTGCACTAGAAAATAGCAGCGGCGTAGCAAGGGCGGGAGTGGTGGGGGCAGTCCGCCCCGGGTGTACGCCACTGGAGGGGTGCAGAGAGCAGCTGCATGCCTGTCGGCTCCGCTGTTTCCCTGCTCTCTCTGCCCCAGAACAGGTTACTTCCTGTTCCGGGGCAGAGGGAGCAGGGAGCCAGCGGAGCCGAGAGCCGCGCAGTTGCTCCCAGCAGCCAAGAATGCACCCGGGGGATTGATGTGCTGGGGAGGGGGTCATTGTGCCGGGGGGGTGCGCATCGGCGATCCGCCCCAGGTGGCAGCTGACCTAGGATCGTCACTGGAAAAAATAAAAATATTTTCTGGCGCAGGAAACAGCGCAGCACGGTAGCCCTATCGCTCTTTAGTTAAAAAAAAAAAAGCCCCTTAGAGCTGCTGGGATGCCTGAAACATTTACAATTACAATTGCATGTATATTCCCCCTCCATAAAACACCACATTTTCCCTTCAAATGTACCCAAATACAAGATATTTAGCTAACAAGTCGTAATAATTAATAACAATTCAAACAACAGTGAAAAGCAAATTCTATTTGTATGGAAGTTTTAGAAGGGAAGAGGGAATCAAAAAGCAACAGGTCTGATATCCAACCTGTGAAGTCAGTGGTTTTTAGTGCAAATCTGTTTTTATTGAATTGTATCAAGTCAGAAATAATAACAGCCAATACATATGAAAACATGTGAACAATTCAAACATTATTTTGCCAAACAGAGCATTCATAGATCAAAGCTAGTCATACTAGAGAGCTTGGGAATCAGTCATTAACTCATCTTCTCCTACCCCCCTCTCAGACGTAAATACTAATTCACCCCCCCACTCCCCTAGCCTCCCTTTCCAGATTCCAAACACCCCCCAACTAGGAAGTCCTCCTGTTCTCCTCTGTTGAAAGCCATTAAAAGCTCTACTACAAGCTGCTGGGGAAATAGTAAATAAGTATGGTGCCCAAATATTTATGAAACGGTTTGACGTTTTGGTGAAGGCGGTTAGCTTGGCAGAGTTTAAAAAGGGGTTAGACGGTTTCCTAAAGGACAAGTCCATAAACCACTAATAAATGGACTTGGGAAAAATCCACAATTCTAGGAATAACATGTATAGAATGTACGATTGGGAAGCTTGCCAGGTGCCCTTGGCCTGGATTGGCCGCTGTCGTGGACAGGATGCTGGGCTTGATGGACCCTTGGTCTTTTCCCAGTGTGGCATTACTTATGTACTTATGTAAAATAATCAAAAGACAGTGGCTGGATTAGTGACTCTGAATGTCGATCCTATTAATAGTATTATGATTATTAATAAGGTGCACAAATAAAGATGTGTCTGGTATAACCAGAGAATTTGAATTTCACCCAGAAGCTTAAGAATTATTCAGGTATTATGCAAAGTGGAGATTAATCCATGGGCAGTGGAATGGGGTGGGTCACAGAGGCCATGGCCGCACGCAACTAGAGAGCTAGAGGGTGGGGCTGGAGACTGGTTTGTTTGGTCCCTCAACCCAAAAAGATGTTCCATTGCCTCTGGCTTGAACCCAGAAAAACTAAACTCATTTAAACGTATAGATCCGCAGCACGAACAGCTGGGAAGGGGGCATGTTGTAGGACTGTTTTGGGTGGGTGTAGCTCTGATTTTGAAGGAGCAGTCCACATATACTTAAAAGAAACTACGCGTCAGCATTTACACCTGCGCCTAGGCAGGTTGTAAGTACCAGCTAAGTTGTTGTTACATTTGTACCCCACACTTTCCCACTCATGGCAGGCTCAATGCGGCTTACATGGGGCAATGGAGGGTTAAGTGACTTGCCCAGAGTCACAAGGAGCTGCCTGTGCCTGAAGTGGGAATTGAACTCAGTTCCTCAGGACCAAAGTCCGCCACCCTAACCACTAGGCCACTCCTCCACTGTTGCTACTATTTGAGATTCTACATGGAATGTTGCTATTCCACTAGCAACATTCCATGTAGAAGTCGTGCCTTGCAGATCACCAATGTGGCCGCGCAGGCTTCTGCGAGTCTGACGTCCTGCACGTACGTGCAGGACGTCAGACTCACAGAAACAGAAGCCTGCGCAGCCTTCTACATGGAATGTTGCTAGTGGAATAGCAACATTCCATGTAGAATCTCCAATAGTAGCAACATTCCATGTAGAATCTCCAATAGTATCTATTTTATTTTTGTTACATTTGTACCCTGCGCTTTCCCACTCATGGGGCAATGGAGGGTTAAGTGACTTGCCCAGAGTCACAAGGAGCTGCCTGTGCCTGAAGTGGGAATCGAACTCAGTTCCTCAGGACCAAAGTCCACCACCCTAACCACTAGGCCACTCCTCTGAGGTTGGCTTGAGTTCAACAGGGGAGTTCCAAAATGCTGTTCTCTGGATACATGTGAGCTTTTATTTTCAATAATTCTGGCCAATACAATATCATATACTTTACAAATCTAGCGCAGTCTGTTTCTGGTATGAACTCATTTTTAAAAATGCCCTTAACAGGTTTTGGAACTCACCTCTTCAGTTATCGAGGGGGCAAGTGTGCTTACTTCTCTGGTGTTTTAAAACTACCTCAAAGATTTATTTTTTTTAAACAGCTTTCTTTTTTTCTTCACATACCTCGTTAGATGGCGCTTTTTGGACATCCAGTTTTGTCAAAATCTAGCACTTGCACACATAGGAGTCCTTTGACTAAGCTGCGGTAAGCGGTAGCGTGCGCTTACCACAGGACACGCTCAGGTGTCCTGTGGTAAGTTCCAAATCTGCGCACGCTACCCGCACGCTAAAAATGTTTTAGGTTTTTGTTGGAGGGAGCATGTCTGGGGGTTGGACAGTAGGCGTTTCTCTGCTAATCCAGTTAGCGCGTTCACATTACCGCGCACTACCTGGTTAGCGCAGGACTATCAGGTGAGCCCTTACCACCTACAAAATCGTTGTTGGTAAGTTCTCCCATGCTAATTCCTTTTAATGGCCAGGCAGGCTGGCAGCTAAACAAGGATCCACCTACTCTGACACAGATTACCTGTCATGGAGTGGACGGGGACATGGATGCCTTCAGTGTATGCATGTGCTGGCAGGGCCGCTGAGAGACTAGGCCGGACCCGGGGCAAGGCCACCCCGCCGCTGCCGCCCCCCCTGCCGCTGCAGTCCACTGTCTCACCTGCCTGCCTCCAGGGCTCCGGGCCCCCTTCATTCAAAGCGGCAGTCGCAGATCGCGTCTCTTCTGGCCTTCCCTCCCCTGTGTCCCACCCTCATCTGATGTAACTTCCGGTTTCCGCAAGGGCAGGACACAGGGCGGGACACAGGGCGGGAAGGCCAGAAGAGACGCGATCTGCGACTGCTGCTTTGAATGAAGGGGGCCCAGAGCCGAGGAGGCAGGCAGGTGAGACCGGGGACTGCAGCGCCGGCTGTCTGACCCTGGCGCCGGGCCCCCCCTTGGAGGCCCGGGGAAGTTTGCCCCCCCTGCCCCCCCCTCGGCGGCCCTGTGTGCTGGAGTCCCTCTGTTTCTTGTAGTTTAGCTGCCTGCCAGCTTACAGAGTTCTGGATGTTCTGTCCGGCCACCATGGCAGGGATGGCAAGATGCTGGACCACCAGGTGGGGGAGGGCACAAATCGCTGGTTTGCTGGAAAGAGGGGAAGGCTTCCAATCAGATATCGCATACAATTCAAGCTCCTCCTCCTTACCTACAAATGCACTCAGTCTGCGGCTCCTCACTACCTCTCCACCCTCATCTCCCCCTATGTTCCCGCCCGCAACCTCCGCTCACAGGACAAAGCCCTTCTCTCAGTACCCTTCTCCACCACTGCCAACTCCAGGCTCCGCTCATTCTGCCTTGCCTCACCTTATGCCTGGAATAATCTTCCTTTACCCATACGCCATGCCCCCTCCCTACCCATCTTCAAATCTCTGCTTAAAACTCACCTCTTCAATGCTGCCTTCGGCGCCTAACCGCTCGAGAAATATAAAATACCCCAATCCATCCACCCTATCAGATTAACTGTTCACTCGTCCTCTAGATTGTTCACTTGTCTTTAGATTGTAAGCTCTTTGAGCAGGGACTGTCCTTCTATGTTTGAATTGTACAGCGCTGCGTAACCCTAGTAGCGCTTTAGAAATGGTTGTTGTTGTTGTTTACTCAAATTGCTGGTCTATGGGGGAGGGGAGGAACAGGAATATGCTTGAGTAAGCAGGGGGGCGAGGGAGCTGTCCAAGTGCAGAGATACTGCACTGCCAGGGGGTGGCAAAAAGGGGAAGAGGCCTGTGGGGTAGCACTAGACTGAGGGCTTGTCTACAGCACTTAATAACCTTGCAGTATCCCTGCCAAATGCCCAGGTCAGATGTCTAGGTGAACCCAAAACAGGGTTTTCTGCTTTCTCTCTCCTGCTTTGTCCTCCCTTTCACCTCCCTCTTCCATCTGCAAAGTAATTCTCTCTTGTTATTACTGTTTCTGCTTATCCATTACTGTCGACCACTTAATGAAAATTGCCCATTACGATAATGGAACAGTAATTGTCATCCATCATCTGTTCGCCTTTTAAGGAAGGGTTGGGTAGAGTCACTTTATATTTCTGTTCTACTGCTTCTGAGCGTCACTGTTTGCACCCAATGAGATTCGGCTAAAACGCCCTTCATCCTGAACCATCCAGTGCAAACTTACAGGGCTAAATTTAAACCTTTGAAATCGATCTTCAAGGTCCTCAGACAAAATGGGCCAGAGTACTTCAAGAATAAGTTATCCCTTCACATACCTTTGAGACCTCTAAGGTCCTCTAGAAGGAGCATCACTATCTGTACCCTCATCAAAATAAAACATACGATGTGATACTTAACAGCGGACCTTCTCAGGAGTAGCCTCCATGCTCTGGAACTTACTCCCAGAGGGGCTACGTCTAACTCGAGACTATCTCTACTTCAGGAAGCAGGTGAAAGCCTGGCTGTTCTCCCAGTCCTTTAATACATAGGATAACCGACACTCACTTCGCACCTGGAGTAGCTTGATGCACATCCACGTGCAGGACGTCAGACTCACAGAAACAGAAGCCTGCGCAGCCTTCTACATGGAATGTTGCTAGTTGAATAGCAACATTCCATGTAGAATCTCCAATAGTAGTAACATTCCATATAGAATCTCCAATAGTAGCAACATTCCATATAGAATCTCCACTAGTAGCAACATTCCATGCAGAATCTCCACTAGTAGCAACATTCCATGCAGAATCTCCAATAGTATCTATTTCATTTCTGTTACATTTGTACCCTGCGCTTTCCCACTCATGGAAGGCTCAATGCGGCTTACATGGGGCAATGGAGGGTTGTAACTTGCCCAGAGTCACAAGGAACTGCCTGTGCCTGAAGTGGGAATCAAACTCAGTTCCCCAGGACCAAAGTCCACCACCCTTATGCTTCCACTCATGACACACCCCACTGCAAAAAATATACCGCCCGATATAGCTGGGCTGCCTTCCACAGTCCACGCTGATGGATATTCAATAACGAGCCATTTCTGGTTGAATATCCGGTTTAACTTTGGCCGGTCCGACTTTAACTAGCCAAGTTGATATTCAGCTCTGGCCGGTTAAAGGAAGGCTGGCCAAAGTTATTCCACCTATTGTGGCGGCCAAATATGGCACCAAACTTGACCGGTTTGACTTTTAAAATTGGCAGATAGCCAGTTATCGGGCGCTGAATATCCCCCGTTAGCAGCTTAAAGATAGCCGGTTATATCGCGATGTAACCAGCTATCTGGCATTGAATATTGCCAGATAGCCACCTAATTGCCTTTTTTAGCGGCCATATCCTTCTGAATATCGGCCTCATTAAAAATAAATAAATAGCATACAATTACTGCATGCTAATAGCCTATTGCCAAGACTAACAAAGGACACATAGCACCATCCTGTGTTAGGTATTTTTCCTGCATTATGGGGTCATTTTACCAAGCTGCTAGTAACGGGGGGGCTCTTTTTGCCACTTGCTGCAGGCCCTTTTTACTGCAGTGGGTAAAAAAAAAAAATTGAAAATAGCCATTGGGCAGACTTCTACGGTCTGTGCCCTGAGAAAGGCAAGGACAAATCAAACTGGGGTATAAAGTATCACATACCATGTAAAATGAGTTTATCTTGTTGGGCAAACTGGATGGACCATACAGGTCTTTATCTGCCGTCATTTACTATATTACTCTTTGGGGTTCTACATGGAATGTTGCTACTAATTGGGATTCCAGAATCTTCAGAACTTTTAGTACAAGAAGAGTGCTGGGTATGGTCTGTGCTCCGAGAATGGCAAGGACAAATCAAACTCGGGTATAAAGTATCACATACCATGCAAAATAAGTTTATCTTGTTGGGCAGACTGGATGGACTGTACAGGTCTTTATCTGCCGTCATTTACTATATTACTCTTTGGGGTTCTACATGGAATGTTGCTACTAATTGGGATTCCGGAACCTTGTAACTCTTTAGGATTCCAGAATCTTCAGAACTTTTAGTACAAGAAGAGTGCTGGGTATGGTCTGTGCTCCGAGAATGGCAAGGACAAATCAAACTCGGGTATAAAGTATCACATACCATGCAAAATAAGTTTATCTTGTTGGAAGGACTGTACAGGTCTTTATCTGCCGTCATTTACTATGTTACTTGCCGCCCAGCCATTTCCTGTAGGGAAGACGAGGCATTTACATTCCTTTCGAAAAAATAGATAATTCTGCGAGACATGAATCTGTATCGGCAACGACTCCCACATCGACACTGCTTGATAATATATAGAAGAGTGAAATATAAGTCGTTGTTTAACTAGTGGAAAACTGAGTAGCATTTGATCGCGCATTCATACTGTAAGCTATACACATCCTTAAGTGACAGCATATATTCAAATGCCAGCCCATTCAAAATTTTAAATATAAGGCAATCCTTAACATTACAGGCTGTCAATGTAATTAGTATAATAACAGAAAAGCTCAATCAAATTTATGGTCCTTCAGTACGAGTTGTGCAGCTGTATTTTGTAACAGCTGTTATTGTGATTTCACTTTCACTCATATTCCCAGAGGAAGAATATTACTATAATCCATGCTTGTACCATTAGTCTAAAAGTCTGTTCATAAAAACAAGATCTCATTTGACTTTCACTCTGCTGAAATTCAAATGCCATAAATGTATAATAGCATATCACAATTAGAATACATGAAGTATTAACAGAAATACATTTCCCAGACATAGAAAAATACATATCCTTCTGCCACGCCCAGGCATTACCCCAAGAAGCTCATTATACTGTAACATGTCACATCTGGTAACAGATATTGAAATACAAATGCAGATGTAAGTGGTATTTATGTCCAAACACTTGTATATAGAGAAATAAATGGCTCTTCTATCCAGAACACTTATCTCTATACAGTAACATAGTAAATGATGGCAGATAAAGATAAGAATGGCCCATCCAGTCCTTCCAGAAAGGTGGCTAGGGTTGTACACAGCTCCAAGCAGGTTATTCCCCCTTTGCCTTTAGAGTTGTAACTAGTGCCCAGTTTTAAGTTTTATTGTGTGAAAATGATCTATACTTTTTTATTTCAATCTTTTTTTTATTGATGACATCATAGAACAAGCATCGGGAGGCGGGGCTGGTGGTTGGGAGGCAGGGATAGTGCTGGACAGACTTGTACGGTCTGTGCCAGAGCCGGGGTTGGGAGGCAGGGCTGGGGAGGTGAGGATAGTGCTGGGCAGACTTATACGGTCTGTGCCTGTGCCAGAGCCGGTGGTTGGGAGGTGGGGCTGGTGGTTGGGAGGCGGGGATAGTGCGGGGCAGACTTATACGGTCTGTGCCCTGAAGAGCACAGGTACAAATCAAAGTAAGGTATACACAAAAAGCAGCAAATATGAGTTATCTTGTTGGGCAGACTGGATGGACCGTGCAGGTCTTTTTCTGCCGTCATCTACTATGTTACTATAGAACAAGCAACACACAAGGTCTTCTAACTTTCAATAGTCATCAAGCAGCTTTACATTTTCTCCCAACCTCCCTCAACCCCAAACCCCACCCAACCTCTACCTATTCCCACCAACCTCCCAATCTCCTATTTACCATAATCCTCCCCTCCCAACCCCTCTTCTCTACCCCAACCCCTATATTAAGTATTACTCCAATAAATAGGAATGGACACGTGAATATTCTCCACCCTCCCCCACCTGCCTATATCATCCCAATTATCCCTTAAACAACATTAGAAATCCCATATCCTGAACAATTGAAACTGGACTTATGCAATGAACGAGGTAAAGTGATATTAAAACATTACACTATGTGCTAGCGAAATATACAAAGGAAAATTAACACTGAAAGAAAGGAACGCTCTAGCATTTCTTCAAGCACAGTCAAAACGCACAGGAGCGGCATCTAAAGGCTCTTTCTGACTGGGATAGTTTGCAAAACGTTTTTCTGCTTCAACAGTAGTGAAAAAAAATGAGTCTTGCCATTATAGTTGTGTTCAATTCTGGTCGCCGCATCTCAAGAAAGATATAGTGGAAATAGAAAAGGTACAGAGAAAGGCGACAAAAACGATAAAGGGGATGGGAAGATTTCCCTATGAGGAAAGGCTGAAGCGGCTGGGGCTCTTCGGCTTGGAGAAAAGATGGCTGAGGGAAGATATGATAGAGGTCTATAAAATACTGAGTGGAGTGGAACAGGTAGATGTGAATCGTTTGTTTACTCTTTCCAAAATTACTAGGGGGCATGCGATGAAGCTACGAAGCAGTAAATTTAAAACACATCGGAGAACAACACTGGACTATAGCCAATCCACCGACCTTCTGGCACTGGCGCAATAAGGTGTATCAATTGCTGGTTTGGGAGGCAAAGGAAGCTAAAGGACACTGTAAAAAGAAAACTCGATTCTTTAAAATATGGGGATGCTACTTAGATAAGATGACACAGAAAGGACGAAGTCTTATTGTTAATACTTTATAATAATATACTATACGCCGACAGAATTGGGGTTTTGGCATATAGGGGTTACTGGGAGGGCTGACGGGAGGGGGAGGGAGATAAGGAGGAGGAGATTAGGGAAGGAGAGGATAAGAGTAAAGGAATGGAAATAAGTAGAAGGGGGGAACCACATCACTTTAGGGGATCTTGGCAGTACATCTTGGAATAAGACAGAGCAAATGATGTGGAACTTAATTGTATGTATCCTGTGAAAATAAATGTTTGTTAGTATGTAGATATATCTAAAATAAAAATTGTTGAAACATAAAACACATCGGAGAAAATGTTTCTTCGCTCATCGTGTAATTAAACTCTGGAATTTGTTGCCAGATAATGTAGTAAATGCAGTTAGCTTAGTGGGGTTAAAAAAAAAAAGTTTGGATAGCTTCCTAAAGGAAAAGTCCATAGACTATTATTAAAATGGACTGGGGGAAAATCCTCTGCTTATTTCTAGAATAAGCAGCCTAAAATGTATTGAACTGTTTTGGGATCTTGTCAGGTACTTGTGTCCTGGATTGGCCACTGTTGGAAACAGGATGATGGGTTTGATGGACTTTCAGTCTGTCCCAGTATGGCAATACTTATCACTTTTGTACTTATGAGGTCTCGTTGGGTGAAGCAAGGCACACAAAATCTTTCGGAGATAAAGCTCAGAAGATAATGACGCAAAAGCTTTCCGAGCAACACGTACCTTAGCAGGATAGTCCTGAAAATATAAAAAACTTTTTTATTTACACATTCCAAACTCTGTCCTCCTCATAGAGCTTGAGTGCAGCACACAAAATACAACCACCCTAGGCTTCACAGATGCGCCAGACCCCGAGTCCAACTGGTGAACCCATGCTATTTTGAAAGGGGCACCTAGGGAGAGCAGGTGTAAAGAATTTGGCATCCAAATCCGCACCAAAACATCATCCTTTATGGATTCAGAAAGTCCCACCAATCGCAAACTTTTTGCGTCTGGCTCTGCCTTCCAAGTCATCCACCTTGTGCTCCAATCTGTTGAAAACTTGAGGTGAAGCTGATCCATATCTCAGGTCCCATATGGTGCTGTTGTGTATCAAATGCTAAATCCATCTAAACGATCATGAGCTGCTTCAATTCAGTCCTGCATTTTCTGCAGTTTAGCATCCAGTGGCCTGCTTCCACAACAATTATGGATGAATAAATTTGATGGACAAACATTACTTTTACAGACAAAGTAACACTGGGCCTTCAAGACTAGGACAACAGGAAAACTTTATTAGCAGATGACCCGACACGGGCCGTGTTTCGGCATCAAAGGACGCCTGCCTCAGGGGTCTTTATTTGGGTTGCAAAGATCATGGCAAGAAGATTCAAACTTCACTTCCGTTGCACTCTCTCCACATAGATAGCTATCTGTGAAGCGTCTGTTCACGCTTTCCAAAAATACTAAGACTAGGGGGCATGCGATGAAGCTACAATTTAGTAAATTTAAAATGAATCGGAGAAAATGTTTCTTCACTCAACTTGTAATTAAACTCTGGAATTCGTTGCCAGAGAATGTGGTAAAGGTGGTTAGCTTAGCAGAGTTTAAAAAAGGGGTTGGAAGGCTTCCTGAAGGAAAAGTCCACAGACCATTATTAAATGGACTTGGGGAAAATCCACTATTTCTGGGATAGGCAGTATAAAATGTTTTGTACTTTTTGGGATCTTGCCAGGTACTTGTGATCTGGATTGGCCACTGTTGGAAACAGGATGCTGGGCTCGATAGACCTTTGCCCTGGGTGGTAATTCCATTTTTTATGCGTGTCAGAAATTTTTTTTCCCTACCACGTGGCGCTAACTGGGTGGTAATCAGCAGCGTGCACATGCTGATGGTCACTGCCCAGTTAACATGCGAGACCTTATCGCTAAGTCAATGTGTGGCGGTAAGGTCTCGGGCCCAAAACGGACATGCGTCAATTTTTATTTTGCCACACGCCCATTTTTGGCCAAAAAAAAAAAAAAAAAAAAAGAGGCCTTTTTTTGCAGGTGTGCTGAAAAATGGACCTGCGCCTATCTAAGACACGTGCATACAACAGCACAGGCCATTTTTCAGCGCACCTTAGTAAAAGGACCCCTAAGAGCTGCTGAAAATCGGAGGCCAGCCAACGCAGTGGGGTTTAACCCGGCCCTTTATTTTTTTGCTCTTGTGGCCTCTTCTTCCCCCACTTTTTTTGTGTTTGTTTCATTCCTTTCAATAGAATTTTTTAATTTCATGCTAAAACTGTTCAATCCACGTACTTTGTAGGCTAAACTGCACGCTAAATTTTATAAGCCACCCTAATAAACTGAGTGCTCAGTAATGAAATCACATCCCTCTGGCACATTTGCAATAGCATGTAAGACGCATTGAGCCTGTCATGAGTGGGGTACAAATGTAACAAAAATAAAATAGATACTATTGGAGATTCTACATGGAATGTTGCTATTCCACTAGCTGTGCAGGCTTCTGTTTCTGTGAGTATGACGTCCTGCGCGTGCGTGCAGGGCATCGGACTCGCAGAGGCAGAAGCCTGCGCAGCCACATTGGTGATCTGCAAGGGCCGACTTCTACATGGAATGTTGGAATAGCAACATTCCATGTAGAATCTCAAATAGTAGCAACCGTGGAGGAGTGGCCTAGTGGTTAGGGTGGTGGACTTTGGTCCTGGGGAACTGAGTTTGTTTCCCACCTCAGGCACAGGCAGCTCCTTGTGACTCTGGGCAAGTCACTTAACCCTCCATTGCCCCATGTAAGCCGCATTGAGCCTGCCATGAGTGGGAAAGCGCAGGGTACAAATGTAACAAAAATAAAATAGATACTACTGGAGATTCTACATGGAATGTTGCTACTATTGGAGATTCTACATGGAATGTTGCTATTCCACTAGCAACATTCCATGTAGAAGGCTGCGCAGGCTTCTGTTTCTGTGAGTCTGACGTCCTGCACGTACGTGCAGGATGTCAGACTCACAGAAGCAGAAGCCTGCGCGGCCACATTGGTGATCTGCAAGGGCCGACTTCTACATGGAATGTTGCTAGTGGAATAGCAACATTCCATGTAGAATCTCAAATAGTAGCAACAGTGAAGGAGTGGCCTAGTGGTTAGGGGTAGAGGAGTGGCCTAGTGGTTAGGGTGGTGGACTTTGGTCCTGGGGAACTGAGGAACTGAGTTCGATTTCCACTTCAGGCACAGGCAGCTCCTTGTGACTCTGGGCAAGTCACTTAACCCTCCATTGCCCCACGTAAGCCGCATTGAGCCTGCCATGAGTGGGAAAGCGCGGGGTACAAATGTAACAAAATAAAAATAGCATTTGACAGGACTTATGAAGAGAATGTAACTTTTGAAGCCTCGTTACACATCTATGAAAGTAATTGATTAAAAAGGTCTCAAACAGCCTGATTGCCGAGCTTTATTTCAAGGTAATCAAATTAATGTTTTCAGGAGAAAAGTGGGCAAAGCAGTTAGCTCTCTGAAATAGAATGAACTAAGGGGGTCATTTACTAAAGATTAGCTCGCGTTATCTGCAGCAAGGACCATAGGAATAAAATGGGCCCTGCTACTACTACTGCTACAAATCATTTCTACAGTGCTACCAGTCGTACGCAGCGCTTCACAATTGAGGTGGAGGAGTGGCCTAGTGGTTAGGGTGGTGGACTTTGGTCCTGGGGAACTGAGGAACTGAGTTCGATTCCCACTTCAGGCACAGGCAGCTCCTTGTGACTCTGGGCAAGTCACTTAACCCTCCATTGCCCCATGTAAGCCGCATTGAGCCTGCCATGAGTGGGAAAGCACAGGGTACAAATGTAACAAAAATAAAATAGATACTATTGGAGATTCTACATGGAATGTTGCTATTCCACTAGCAACATTCCATGTAGAAGGCTGCGCAGGCTTCTGTTTCTGTGAGTCTGACGCAGGACGTCAGACTCACAGAAGCAGAAGCCTGCGCGGCCACATTGGTGATCTGCAAGGGCCGACTTCTACATGGAATATTGCTAGTGGAGGAGTTTGATCCTGGGGAACTGGGTTCACTTCCCACTGTAGCTCCTTGTGACTCTGGGCAAGTCACTTAACCCTCCATTGCCCCATGTAAGCTGCATTGAGCCTGCAATGAGTGGGAAAGCGCGGGGTACAAATGTAACAAAAAAAAAAAAAACATGAAGAAAAGACAGTCCCTGCTCAAAAGAGCTTACAATCTAAATCAGGACAGACAGACAGGACAAATAAGGGATAAGGGTAGGACAAACAGATAGGACACATAAGGAAAGGGGACTATTGAAGAGATGAAGATAACTGCAGATAACTCGAGCTAATCTTTAGTAAAAGACCCCCTACATATTACCTGCTGCAACCTGGATGCAGGTCCACAAGCCTTTGAATGGTATTTGAAGTTGTTTACCATTTGCATTTTTCCTCTAAGACTCTAGGGCAAAACTGGATGAGCTAAGCAGCTTGGAGAGGACGTACCTGCTGCAGAATGTGCCTGCTTTCCTGGACAAACAGAACCTGGGAGGGGAGGCTGATGAGTTTCTCAGCAAAGAAGGTAAAAAAAAGAAAAAAAAAACTACTTTTTTTTTTAAACAAAATCACAAATGCGACACACACAAGTGATGGCCTGCTGGTCCTGGAGAATGATTTTCACTGCATGGAACTTCCTCTGCTGTTCTTAGGGGCCCTTTTAACATTCCAATACAATTAGCGCGCACCAAGGACTAGATTCTGTATACTGTGTCCAAAACAAAAATCAGCACCCGAAAAAACCCCACGCTTAGCGCTGTTCTATAAATCTCACCTAAGTTAGGAGCAGTTTGTAGAATATGCATAGCCACTTATGCCAATAAAACCTGAGTTGTGCCCATCAGCGGCGTAGCTACGTGGGGCCACAGGGGCCTGGACCCCCTGCCGACGACCCTCTCGACCCCCTCCCACTGCCAACCCTCCCCCCCCCCCGCCGCTGTGGGTTACCTTTGCTGGTGGGGGACCCCAACCCCCGCCAGCCGAGGTCCTCTTATTCCGGCGCAAGACTTCATTCTGTTTCTGAGTCTGATATCCTGCACATGCAGGACGTCAGACTCAGAAACAGAACGAAGCCTTGCGCCGGAAGAAGAGGACCTCAGCTAGAGGGGAATGGGGTCCCTCGCCAGCAAAGGTAGGCGGCGGAAGGGGAGGGTTGGTGGCAGGAGGGGGGAGGTCGAGAGGGTAGTCAGCGGGGGGGGGGTCTGAAATGGCAGCGGGGGTTGGCGGCGCCGGGGGGGGGGGGGCTAAAATGTGCCCCCTCACGTTGGGCTCTGGACCCCGCTCCTGCCGAAGTCTGGCTACGCCCCTGGTGACCATAAATTCTATTGCCAATTAGTGCTCATTATTGCTTGTTAGGTGCTGTTATCAACGCTAATTAGCTTAAGCCAATTAAGTTACATGCCTTGTTATGGAATATGCTTAGATTTTAACACAAAACACTAGGCATGCTATATAGAATCTGGCATATTAGATATAAATGTATATATGTAAAACAAAATGTAATATTTAAAAGTATGATGCCTAATTGACTGTTTTTAGCGCATCATTCTGGGATGAGGTGTACTATGGTGATCATGATTGTGGATCACAAGCTTGGGAGAGTAGATCCTAGGGGCCATGATGAGACCTGGTGCACGACTGATGGTTTGTCTAGGTTGCCTTACACCAGTTCTGATTTGTACACCTGACTTTTCCTATGTGCCCAGTTTCTGCATTCTAGACAGACTTTGTACAAATGCCTTTTGAAGTCAGAGCTTGCTACGTTTAATCTGAGAATTAAACAATCTTGAAGCTGAAGGGAATACATTCTTCTTTCTCCCTTTCCTAGGTCTTGGTCTGAGCAGTTATAACCCCAGGGAGAGTGTGAAAGAGGTGAGTGAAGGGATTTTATACTGATCCAAAACATAGTAACATAGTAAATGACGGCAGATTAAGACCTGTCTGGTCCATCCAGTTTGCCCAACAAGACAAATTCATTTTACATGATATGCGATACTTTATTTATTTAGATTTTGCTCACACCTTTTTCAGTAGCTGCTCAAGGTGAGTTTCATTCAGATATTTCTCTGTCCCAGGAGGGATCACAATCTAAGTTTGTACCAGAGGCAATGGAGGGTTAAGTGACTTGCCCAAGATCACAAGGAGCAGGAGCGGGATTTGAACCGGCCACCTCTGGATTGCAAGACCGGTGCTCTAACCACTAGGCTACTCCTCCACTGGCAACATTCCATGTAGAAGCCTGCCCTTGCAGATCAGCAACACGGACGCGCAGGCTTCTGTTTCTGTGAGTCTGACGTCCTTCACTTACGTGCAGGATGTCAGACTCACAGAAACAGAAGCCTGCGCGGGTTGTTGACCTGCAAGGGCAGGCTTCTACATGGAATGTTGCTAGTGGAATAGCAACATTAACATTCTATGTAGAATCTCAAATATTTAATATTTATTTAGATTTTGCTCACACCTTTTTCAGTAGTAGCTCAAGGTGAGTTACACTCAGGTACTCTGGATATTTCTCTGTCCCAGGAGGGCTCACAATCTAAGTTTGTACCTGAGGCAATGGAGGGTTAAGTGACTTGCCCAAGATCACAAGGAGCAGGAGCAGGATTTGAGCCGGCCACCTCTGGATTGCAAGACCGGTGCTCTAACCACTAGGCCACTCCTCCACTATATATGTGTACCCGAGTTTGATTTGTCCTTGCCATTCTCAGGGTACAGACCGTAGAAGTCTGCCCAGCACTGTTCTTGTACTAAGTTCTGAAGCTAACGTTGAAGCCCCTTAAAATTTACACTCCAGCCCATCCCTATCTATTCAGTCACGATCAGGGCGTAGACCGCAGAAGTCTGCCCAGCTCCCGTTTTGTTTCCCCCATTACCTGCGTCGCCACCCAATCTCCGCTAAGGTTCCACGGATCCATTCCTTCTAAACAGGATTCCTCTGTGTTTATCCCACGCACGTTTGAATTCCATTACCGTTTTCATCTCCACCACCTCCCGCGGGAGGGCATTCCACGTAACCACCACCCTCTCCGTGAAAAAATACTTCCTGACATTAGTCCTGAGTCTGCCCCCCAGACCGAGGCAATAAGTGAAACTGGAGGAAGGAGCAGCTGAAGATGCAGAAGAGGATCTAAGTGGATAGAGAAAAATGTTTTTTTTTAGTTAACACAGGGCTCTGCAAATCTCTGGTGCCAGGTCACCATGGCACCTAGAAATTGCATCATGGCACCTGGGATTTCACGTGTCCCAAAGTTGTTTTTTTTTTTGCTGCCAAAGGAACAGAACTGTTCCTACAGTCTGTCTTGCATTTTCCAGTTCTTAGGCCCCAATACTCTGGCGCTGTTCCTCACAGCACCGTAAAAATACTGCTGGAACAGCACAGAACAACGCCCTAATGCTGAACGCTAATCAGAAGCAAATATAGGCATGCCCATAGCGTTGAGAATCAGAGAGTTCGTTTGGTGCGGGAGGATTGTGCTTGGTGCATGTGCACAAGAGTTCCGCGGTAAGCTTGGCTCTTCTGCGCTTGCGCCTGGTAAAACCTGACCGTGAAGCACGTATTGTTTTCTGTGGCCAAATTATAAGCGTTTTTACAATGATTATTTTTAGCTAATATTTAGACACGGGAAACAGGCACCAATGTGTGCTTTCACTTGGGTCTGCTGTTTCTCATGATCAGTGATGAAGAGCTTGCATGGCTTCCTTCTGCTTCCAAAAACAATCAAAACCAGTAGATTTTGCAGCAAGAATTATGAGAAGCATGAGTAATTCTCTCTTCCAACACCCTAACGCCTGCGGCCTGCTCCGACCTGGCGTTATTGTTGGCAGTGTTAAGGCGGTTCTCTTTTGGGTGCTTTTTTCCCCCGAGCACTGGGGAGGAATACAAAATTACCTCATTTAACATGAGCTTCACTACATTAGCTTGCTACTTGCGTTGCTCGCCTGTGCGCTCGTTTGTTCCCGTGCTCCAGGCCTCTGAACGTTCTGCTCAGGGAAATGCGGGCATTAGTCCATTGCTAATGGCCTCTAGTGCCAGCGTTTACTTTTGAGCATCAGGGCATTTAGTAAATTTGAACCACACACTACAGGGAACCTGCAGCTGGTCTTGTATAGGGTTACCATATGTCCGGATTTACCCGGACATGTCCTCTTTTTGAGGACATGTCCGGGCAACCGGGGGGGGTTTTGACAATCTGCCCGTTTGTCCGGATTTCTGGACAAACGGGCAGGCTGGTGGGCAGGCCGTCCGACGGCCGCCCGCCAGCCTGCCCGTTTGTCCAGCAGATTGCTAGCCTCCCCTCCCCTTAGTTACTTAGTTAGCCCTGGTGGTCTAGTGACCTCTTCCGCCTTCGGGGCAGGAAAGAGCCCCCTCTTTCCTGCCCGGAGCGCTGCCCTGAATGCATTCTTCCTGTTGGAGATCTCGGCGCTGATTCAAAATGGCCGCCGAGAGTTGAAGTGACCTCGCGAGACTTCAACTCTCAGCGGCCATTTTGAATCGGCGCCGAGATCACCAACAGGAAGGATGCATGCAGGGCAGCGCTCCGGGCAGGAAAGCGGGGGCTCTTTCCTGCCCCAAAGAGGTCACTAGACCACCAGGGCAGTAGTAAGGTAAGGGGAAGGGGGTGATGGGGTGTGTGACAGAGGAGAGGGGAAAATGTGACAGGGGGCAGAGCGAGGGCATGAAAAAGGGGGCGGGGCATGTGTCCTCCTTTTTGGGGGACAAAATATGGTAACCCTAGTCTTGTGAGACCAACTAAAATTCCAACACAGTACAGCTCAACTTAGCAAGAGCTCAAGCACATGGTACAGACTGTAGGATCACTGTTGTGTCTTCTGAGATGACAGAAGCAGAGAGCAAGATGAGAGAAAACAGGTGGTGAGGTGCACCAGGGCTCTTAGCTGCTTGGGGGTGAGGGAGGGCTGGTTACCTGCAAGGTGGTGATGGTGGGATTTATATCAGAGAGAGAGACTAGGTAATGGGGTATGAGAGAGGGAGAGACAGAGAGTGCATGAAAATTGGGGTGGGAGGCTATGAGCAAGAGAGACTGCACCAGAGGCGTAACCAGACCTCGACAGGAGGGGGGGCCAGAGCCCAAGGTGGGGGGGGGGCACATTTTGGCCCACCTCCCTGCTGCCGCCACCTCTGCCCCCCACCGCTTCTGCCTCCCCACCACCACCGCTGCTCCCCCCTGCCGCTGCCGCAAGGTACCTTGGCTGGCAGGGGTCCCCAAACCCTGCCAGCTAAACCATTTGTCCTGCACTGGTCTTACATTGCTGGCGCCCTGTCCTGCTTTCAATGAGCGTGCACGGCACTGAAAAACAGGACTGGGCACCAGCAATGTAAGACCAGCACGGGACAGACACCTTAGCTGGAGGGGGTCCCCCAAACCGGGGGCCCAAACTCCCATAGCTACGCCACTGGACTGCACAAAGACTGGGGTGTTGGGTATAGACGAAAGGAAGAGAGACTGAGGTATGAGAGAGAGAGAGAGAGAGAGAGACAGAGTGCACGAGAGTGGTGGACAGCCAGGGCATGGTGATAGGTGAAGCAAAGAAGCTTCACCTGTTTAGGAAGTGCCATAACTCTGTTGTCAGAAGGGACAGAAGGGGAAAGAAGGCTGCTGGTCTCTCCTAGTGATGGGATCACTGATTTACTAACTTTTATTTTCCCGTAGTCACAGAATGGAGAAAAGATTCTCAGTAAATCGGTTTCTATAAGAGCTGCTACAGACCTCAGAGAACCTCATTCACTTCCCTTCCCCCCCCCCCCCCCCCCCCCAACTCTTAAACTCAAGTGGAGGCAACTTCAGTTGAGGAAGCAAGAGGGGTCTTAGCTGTTGCATCATAAGCTTCAGAGCTGCCAAGTTATCTAATTCAAGAAGGGAGATGTAAGGCCCAGTCCTTGATTTCATGATCCTAATGTATTATGGAACCTTCAGCACTGATTCAGTGGGTAGAATTGAGGACTACAAATACCCAGGGCCGCCGAGAGGGGGGGACAGGGGGGACAAAAGTCCCCGGGCCCGAGCCTCTGGAGGGGGCCCGGCGCCACCGCAGTCAGGCCCGCCCGCCGTCGCTTCCAAACTAACTAACCTTAAACGCCTCCTTCCTTTCCTTTCACCACCTTCGCAGCAACAGGGCAGGCCACTCCTTCCTTCCGTGTCCCACCCTCGCCTGACGTAACGTCCGCGAGGGTGGAGCACGGAAGGAAGGAGAGGTCTGCCCTGCTGCTGCTTGCCACGAAGGTGGTGAAAGGAAAGGAAAAGAAGGAGGCATTTAAGGTTAGTTCAGGGCCCGGTAGCGGGTAGAGGAGGGGCCTGGCAACCTCGGGTGGGGGGGCCCGGCGGCGACAATGACCTCGGGTGGGGTGGGTGGGGTGGCCCGGGGGCGGCCTTGTCCCGGGCCCGGCTCTGGCTCTCGGCGGCCCTGCAAATACCCCTGTGCTTTGGGGTATAAAATCAAAACCAGGATTTGCCAAAATGGTTCCCTCCTGAAACTGGGTAACTTGGCAATCTTTTGGGCTGTCTCCAATATTCACAGGTAATTTGTCAAAACCTGGATTAACAGGTATCACTGTGAGAGCATTTCAGGCCCTAATAATCAAAGCAGTAAGGTTTTTGTGTGCGTTTGAGCCACAGTGCTAAATCTAATCTTATTGTGTATCCATGACTAATAAAACTAACTAAGAATAGATGAAAGGCAAGTTAGCTATTGGGCGATAATTGGAAAGATCGGTTAAAGAGCTGTTGGGAACCTTTTGTTTAGGAAAAACAGAAGCCAGCTTCCATTGTTGTGGGACAATACTGTGATTAAAAAAATAATCATAAATATTAATTTTTGTAACTATCTTGGGGAGCCCTCTGCTGGTGCTTGGACAACACTGCAGGCTCTTTTCCATTCCCGACCTTACAAAGGGCTTTTCACTAAAACATTTCTCCCATACTGTATATCTATGAAGAACAAATTCAGTAATGTTTTTGCTCATTACTATTCAGGCCTTCTATGGAAAACACCCAAGGACTTCTGCTCTGAGCTTTCTCCTATCAAAGGACCGAAAACAGTACAAGAAGAGAGGTGAAAAAGCCTCGGACTGCTTTTGGAAGTACTGTGTCTGAAGACTGAAGCTGAGTGGAGGGATCTCACGCTTTCTTTTTATTTTTATACCTATGTTAACCACCCCAGCATTATGTACTGTAAATAAAGTCACTTGGTTTATGTAACCAGAACAATAAAATGTGAAGCAGGATAAGGAGGTAGACATTATTTTCTGTTTGAAAATTAATAAATCTTTTATGTTTTGCAAACATGATGTGATTATTTAAGCTTTGGTTTTTCCTTTTGCAGAAGAACATGTGAAAACCAGATGCAATTTCTGTAGGTTTATTAAATCCATTTTACTCTGTTTTCACAACCTCTCACACTTTACTATTCTATACTATACAATGCTTCTAGTCAGCAAACACCTGACCAGTTTGCTCGGATTACGTAAAGAGAAACTGGAGCCTATCTTCCTGGAAATGCATTTAGATTTCAAAAGAAGAACAATAAAATTAAACCCCATAAAATGTCTCAAATAACCAGGTTTTTAAAGCTTTATGAAAAACAAAATAATTTGAAGTAATGCGAATTTCCAAAGGTAAAAAAAACTCCGTATTACTGCAGCCTGATACTATAATGAAGAATTAAATATAGATTTATATCTAAGCTGTCTGATAGAAGGAAACTGTAACATTAAGTTGCGCATTTTATAAGAGTTTGAAGTAAATTAACCCAGTTAACAAGATAGAAAGATGTTAACCCATTTAATATCTTGTAGACATAAGAACAGAGCTTAAACTGAGCCCTTGCTTCAACTGGAAGCTCATGTAGCTTCTCCAAAAGTGGAGTAGCTTTCCCTTGCAGCTGCAACAGCAACCACAGGGGTGCAAGGGAATTGTCAAGGTGTGAAAGAGCTTTTCACCACCAACTCACCAGTATATATGCAAGTGAAGTCAGTAGGGGCTCAGAAAGATGGCTTACATAAAATGAGTCGGGGGCCCCATTTCAGCTCCAGGGGCCAGGGAGACGCTTTCTAGGACTGACTCACCCTATCTTTTGTACACAGAGCTCTCCAGTCACCTTATTAACAAGCCCATATATGTGCGATACCAACAATAGTCACAATGCAAACAGCAAACCAACACCCACACTGTTTCAGGGATATTTGAAGACTGTGAACACACCCAAGTCATTCACCGAAAACATCGCCCACAAATGCCAACATTGAAGGAATAAAGATGAAAAGGAGGAAAAAGGATCTCAGAAACTAAATAGACATTTGTTTTACAAACATTAAATTGTCCAGTTACAGGTTTCATTCATTGATCCTGAAAAATCCTCCAAATGTCTATTTGTTTCTGAGATCCTTTTTCCTCCTTTTCACCTTTGTTTCTTTAATGGAGGAGTGGCCTAGTGGTTGGGGTGGTGGACTTTGGTCCTGGGGAACTGAGTTCGATTCCCACTTCAGGCACAGGCAGCTCCTTGTGACTCTGGGCAAGTCACTTAACCCTCCATTGCCCCATATAAGCCACATTGAGCCTGCCATGAGTGGAAAAGCGCAAGGTACAAATGTAACAAAAATAAAATAGATACTATTGGAGATTCTACATGGAATGTTTCTACTATTGGAGATTCTACATGGAATGTTGCTATTCCACTAGCAACATTCCATGTAGAAGGCTGCGCAGGCTTCTGTTTCTGTGAGTCTGACGTCCTGCACGTATGTGCAGGACATCAGACTCACAGAAGCAGAAGCCTGCGCGGCCACATTGGTGATCTGCAAGGGCTGAATTCTACATGGAATGTTGCTAGTGGAATAGCAACATTCCATGTAGAATCTCAAATAGTAGCAACAATGAAGGAGTGGCCTAGTGGTTAGGGTGGTGGACTTTGGTCCCGGGGAACTGAGGAGCTGAGTTCGATTCCTATTTCAGGCACAGGCAGCTCCTTGTGACTCTGGGCAAGTCACTTAACCCTCCATTGCCCCATGTAAGCCGCATTGAGCCTGCCATGAGTGGGAAAGCGCAGGGTACAAATGTAACAAAATAAAATAGATACTACTGGAGATTCTACATGGAATGTTGCTATTCCACTAGCAATATTCCATGTAGAAGGCTGCGGAGGCTTCTTTTTCTGCGAGTCTGACGTGCAGGACGTCAGACTCACAGAAGCAGAAGCCTGCACGGCCACATTGGTGATCTGCAAGGGCCGACTTCTACGTGGAATGTTGCTAGTGGAATAGCAACATTCCATGTAGAATCTCAAATAGTAGCAACAGTGGAGGAGTGGCCTAGTGGTTAGGGTGGTGGACTTTGGTCCCGGGGAACTGAGGAGCTGAGTTCGATTCCTATTTCAGGCACAGGCAGCTCCTTGTGACTCTGGGCAAGTCACTTAACCCTCCATTGCCCCATGTAAGCCGCATTGAGCCTGCCATGAGTGGGAAAGCGCAGGGTACAAATGTAACAAAAATAAAATAGATACTACTGGAGATTCTACATGGAATGTTGCTATTCCACTAGCAATATTCCATGTAGAAGGCTGCGGAGGCTTCTTTTTCTGCGAGTCTGACGTGCAGGACGTCAGACTCACAGAAGCAGAAGCCTGCACGGCCACATTGGTGATCTGCAAGGGCCGACTTCTACGTGGAATGTTGCTAGTGGAATAGCAACATTCCATGTAGAATCTCAAATAGTAGCAACAGTGGAGGAGTGGCCTAGTGGTTAGGGTGGTGGACTTTGGTCCTGTGGAACTGAGTTTGATTCTGCCATGAGTGGGAAAGCGCAGGGTACAAATGTAACAAAAATAACAAAATGTTGGCATTTTGTGGGAGAATTTTTGGTTATTGACTTCTGAAGCAGCAACAAACAGGTTAAACACACAAAATCAAGGCTGGGATCCCTCCCAAATTGGATAGCTTTCTTCTTTGTAGATACATATTAAAAGGGTACCTCCTATTTATCCTTTAATTATCCTCTACAAGAACTAAACATAGTTCTTACTTCTGTGTTTGGTGTGTGCTACTGGCTCTATATTTATTTGTATCCCACATTTTCCCACCTATTTGCAGGCTCAATGTGGCTTACATAGTACCGTGATGGCGATCGCCAATTCCGGTAAGAGAAATACAGAGTAGTCAAGTTTTAATGATCATAGATGACGAAGTATATAAGTATTCAAGGAGAGAGAGTTAAGGTTTGTCCAGTTCTGGTAGTAGTTTCGATTGTGTTGGAGGGTTCAGGTGTTTAGGTTGGATCATTCTGGTATGCCTTTGTGAACAGGTTGGTTTTTAGTGATTTCTGGAAGTTTGTTAGGTCGTGCATTGTTTTCATGACGTTTGGAAGTGCATTCCATATTTGCGTGCTTGTATAAGAGAAGCTGGATGCATATATTATTTTGAGATGTCAGGGAAAAGGATTCTGTTCATGTGTGTGTGGAATTGAAGAATAACAAACCAAAGAAAGCAAAATAATCATTCTGTGGTGCTCCTTTCATTTGAAAAGCAAAACACGCATATGTTTCCAAATGTACACCCTGGATGCACCGCAAGAAAACCTCACTCATTGGCCTTCATTCTCACTCATTGTGCTTGTAAGTTTCACCCTTTGGGATGGGCCATCCTTGGCATCTCTGTAGTTCTGTTGTTGAGCTGGAAGTCTGTAGACATAAAAACATATCAATAAATATTCAGCCAGTGGAATAAAGGGATCTGTCACCCCCCCCCCCCCCCCCCCCCCCCCCACCGATTCTGAACCCCTTCCCAATTCCCCCAACATGACCCAATCCCTTTTGTAACCCCCAAGATTCAATGCCCCTTACTCCCATCAACTAGAGAGGCCAGTCAAGAAAATCTGCCCCCTTCCTGACAAGATAAGCCCCCTCAAAAAGATCTGACTTCCCAAAAAAGAGACGATTCCCCTTCAAGACCCTTCCAAAAGAAGCTCCTCCCCAATACGACTGAAACCTCTCCTGACCCCCAAGAGAAGCCCCCTCCTTGTTTATAGGGCACTCCCTTCTTTGGCATTTTTCTCAAATATTCATAATTTGCCCTTTGTAACCTCTGTCCCTTGAATACCTGTCACTCATTGTGGTCCTTCACTGAAAATGTCCCTGTGTTATGTTCAAAACCTGTTTAAAACAGACCCTTGTTAAAGTTTATAGCCCATTACGAGGCAAGTCTGTCTATGGTCTGTTAGAAAACCAAGACACAAGCTAGCTAATTGCCCTCCTAGATCAAAAATAAGGGAATGTTAACATTCAAAGCTGTCTGATCTGAAAACCCAAACAGCTCTATACATCCTACATCCCAGCAGGCCCCCTGGGACTATCTTAACATCCCTTACTCTAGTGGTTTAGTCTGGGCATGAGCAAACCCCACTCGCTCCTGCCCCTGGCAGCTCCAGCTGAAAAATGGGGTCAGGTATTGTATTGCCGAGACTGTGAGCTTTTGTATTCATAGCCTTACACCAATCTTTAGATTGTTTACTTTTTTTGTATAAAGTTTTTATTCTGGTCTCCTTTTCTCTTTTGTTACTACTAAATGTATTGAGATAGTTTCTCCTATTATTTTTCCGATCACCATTTTGCTTTTGCTGGGGGTCACATCCTAAACTTGCTTTCTCCCACCTGCAACTTCTTCCTGTAGTTTCAGCACCTGTCCAGATATTGATTGAATTTTTCACTTAGGATCTTTTTTTCCCCACCATCAAAAGAGAAGGTTAGAGATGAGCATGGTCATTGCAGTAAAGCCTCCATCTATTGCTCTTGCTGCTTATACGTGACCGTCTCTGGGAAACCATGACTAAATGAACCAGAAACAACAACAACAAAAAAAAGGTTTAGGAAACAGTTTGTAATACACACTGTGTGTTTTCTAGCAAAAAAGGTGCCAGTACTCAAATGCCAGACCACCCTTCAGGGGTGGGGTGATCACTGAGGGACCCATCCCACAATAGCCAGGCCCCCTTGGAACCAGTCACAGAATCTAAGACAAGGCAGAATTGTTGTGTAGAGCCTGAGCTCTTTCATTAAAACTTGGGGACCATGGGTCAATTTTAGCCGACAATGGAAAAGGTGCCGGTACTCAGTACCCCCAAGTACCCCCTCAAAAAAAGCACTTGTAATACAACAGTGCAAACTCCATCCTTTTATATCAAAAAAGTTTGAGTATTAAACTTCAGAATGGATCCACGACCTTAGTCATTTTCCCCCAGAAGTAGTTACATAAACCTGGCTTTCCAACAGCCACCTAATTTGAAACAGAAATGAGTGAAAAGCAAACTCCCAATACAAGTTCAAAAAGAAGAGAATGGCACACGGCCCTACAATATACCTGGCTGCAAACTGTGCCAACACATCTCACAGGATCCCACAATTACTCACATGGGGAAAACATTCAGCATAAAGGGATTCCTCACATGCTCATCCTCCAATGTGGTAGATATCATTCAATGTAAAAAGCGTGACGAAGGGTGCTATAGTGGAGAAACAAGCTAGATGCTAAAGACATGGCTCAATTTACACAAACACAATAGTAAACATTCCAGTGCAAACCAGGATGCCACCTCTCTGGGACGGCACTTTACAAAACTGGAACACTGCAGCAATGATCTTATGGTGAGAAAACTAAAAGCAAATGTTAAGACAATCCAGGAACGTAAGTCCTTTGAAGTCAAAATGATGAAATATTTTGACACCCACCAGACAGGACTTAAAAGATCTGGGCTTTCTATTCCACTAAAAATCATACACTTATATACACTGCCAGCTAGCACATTTGCTTATTTCCGATCTGACGAAGAAGGGCAACCTTCAAAAGCTAATCAAGAAATGTATTGTTATGTCCAATAAAAAAGGTATCATCTTATTTTCTTTTCCATGTTTTATTGTTTGATTTCTATAGATTCTACATGGAATGTTGCTATTCCACTAGCAACATTCCATGTAGAAGTCGGCCCTTGTAGATCACCAATGTGGGCGCGCAGGCTTCTGCTTCTGTGAGTCTGACGTCCTGCACGTACGTGCAGGACGTCAGACTCACAGAAACAGAAGCCTGCGCAGGAATGTTGCTAGTGGAATAGCAACATTCCATGTAGAATGTCCAATAGTAGCAACATTCCATGTAGAATGTCCAATAGTAGCAACATTCTATGTAGAATCTCCAATAGTATCTATTTTACTGTCATAGTAATGCTTGAATGTTTTCACTTATATACACTGTCAGCTAGCACATTTGCTTATTTCCGATCTGACGAAGAAGGGCAACCTTCAAAAGCTAATCAAGAAATGTATTAAGTTATGTCCAATAAAAAAAGGTATCATCTTATTTTCTTTTCCATGTTGTATTTTGTTTGATTTCTATTGATAACTATAAATCATAAAATTCTGTTTTGCCATTCTTCTATCAGCCATCCATCTCTCCCTGTTTCTCACCTAACCCACCCCATCTTCTTCCTGTGAGACTGTCATTGGAACGCTTTTGTGTTTCACTTATATATTCTGATATTTGTCAACATTTGCTTATTTCCGATCTGAAGAAGGGTTACCTTCGAAACCTAATCAAATAATGTATTAAGTTAGCCCAATAAAAAAGGTATCATCTTATTTTCTTTTCTCTGTTTTGATTTATTTCTATTTTTTTTACCTTTAAAATTGGACTAACACGGCTACCACACCACTTTACATCTATCTAAAAACGTCTTGCTTACTCCCGGGTTGGAGCCCTGTGTTAAAGTTGGTTGTGTGACACAATCTCTCTTTTCCCTTATCATGAACAAGTAGAACTTCTGGAAATGCCAATACTGTTGAAAATGGGTTCAAGTCTCTACCCCAAAATCTGGATGTAAATGTATTGTACCATAGAGGTGCTATTTCAAGCCAGGTCATTTGTTCGGAGATGAAGAATGCCATCAGAGCAGAGGAGTGGCCTACTGGTTAGGGTGGTGGACTTTGGTCCTGGGAAACTGAGGAACTGAGTTCAATTCCCACTTCAGGCACAGGCAAGCTCCTTGTGAGTCTGGGCAAGTCACTTAACCCTCCAGAAGCAGAAGCCTGTGCGGCCACATTGGTGATCTGCAAGGGCCGACTTCTAGTGGAATAGCAACATTCCATGTAGAATCTCAAATAGCAGCAACAGTGGAGGAGTGGCCTAGTGGTTAGGGTGGTGGACTTTGGTCCTGAGGAACTGAGTTCGATTCCCGGCACAGGCAGCTCCTTGTGACTCTGGGCAAGTCACTTAACCCTCCATTGCCCCATGTAAGCCTGCCATGAGTGGGAAAGCGCAGGGTACAAATGTAACAAAAATAAAATAGATACTATTGGAGATTCTACATGGAATGTTGCTACTACTGGAGATTCTACATGGAATGTTGCTATTCCACTAGCAACATTCCATGTAGAAGGCTGCACAGGCTTCTGTTTCTGTGAGTCTGACGTCCTGCATGTACGTGCAGGACGTCAGACTCACAGAAGCCTGCACGGCCACATTGGTGATGTGCAAGGGCCGACTTCTACATGGAATGTTGCTAGTGGAATAGCACTAGCAACATTCCATGTAGAATCTCAAATAGTAGCAACAGTGGAGGAGTGGCCTAGTGGTTAGGGTGGTGGACTTTGGTCCTGGGGAACTGAGAAATTGAGTTCGATTCCCACTTCAGGCACAGGCAGCTCCTTGTGACTCTGGGCAAGTCACTTAACCCTCCATTGCCCCATGTAAGCCGCATTGAGCCTGCCATGAGTGGGAAAGCGCGGGGTACAAATGTAACAAAAAAAAATTTGGTTTGTGTTCTTGCTGGTTGAGGGTTCTAGGATGATTTAATTTTTTTCTGGCCCTTGAGCTGCGATTCCTTTAATAAGGAATGTCTCCCAGCAGTATCAGAGTTCTGTTTTGGGCTCTTTGGACTTGCCTGAGGTCTTTCTGGTACATTGGGTGCTGCTCTTCCTTAATGAGATTCTTCAGATTCCATTCCTGGAGCATTAATGTTTACCAAGGCAAAGAAAGCATTTCTCAGGGGTATCCTTTGGGGGATTATTATTGGATATTTCTGTATATATCGAACTCTGTCAGAGCCCACAGTAATCCATTTATTTCTGGTTTGATTCTTTGTGGGATTGGAGGTGGCTTATTTTCATTTGAAGCCTGAGGGTGGCCCCCAATTTTTGCAACTAATTTTTTCCCTCAGTTGAAACAACTTTTTTTTTTTTCAAAGCAGGGATTTGGATATAGATGGGGCAGCTTTAACGCTCCAAATGGATTGACTCAAGATAAAGACACCACAACTATTGCACTGAATAACTGCCATTTTAATGATTACTGGGATTGATATAGAGCAGTTCTATTAGTCAAGGCAAGAATATTTTTCAAAGTGAGCACCTTAATCTTCAAGATACTATTCGGAGTGGCACCCAAATATATGATTAACATAATTGAACTATCCTCAAGCCCAGAAAACAGAAACTACCTACTCCTACATCTACCCAACTGCAAAATCACCATCTAGAAAACTATCTACACAGCAGGATTTAGCTACCTGGGTTCCAAATGGTGGAACTTGATACCAAAAACCATAAGCATCACAAATCTCCTCCAATTTAGAAAAGAAATGAAAACCTACATCTTCAAAACATTCTACAGCTAATCACAAAGATATCATCTCCTTCCTTTAAAATCTACAACAGCTATATGAATAAGTATCACCAAAACTCTACAATTGAACACAAAAGCTACCACTACCTTTTTCACTTCCAAAACTCTACGAATAACCACATGAACTATAGATGCCCTCTCCACACTGCACAACACTATTGTAACTCCACCAAAATGTAAATTGTACACAAAATCCCCCAAGAAAGGGATCTGAGTGTTGTCGTCAACAATACACTGAAACCTTCTGCTCAGTGTGCTGCTGCGGCTCGGAAAGCGAATAGAATGTTGGGTATTATTAGGAAGGGTATGGAAAACAGGTGTGAGGATGTTTTAATGCTGTTGCATTGCTCCATGGTGTGACCGCACCTTGAGTATTGTGTTCAATTCTGGTTGCTGCATCTCAAGAAAGATATAGTGGAATTGAAAAAGGTGCAGCGAAGGGCGACTAAAATGATAGCGGGGATGGGACGACTTCCCTATGAAGAAAGACTAAGGAGGCTAGGGCTTTTCAGCTTGGAGAAGAGACGGCTGAGGGGAGACATGATAGAGGTATATAAAATAATGAGTGGAGTGGAACAGGTGGATGTGAAGCGTCTGTTCACACTTTCCAAAAATACTAGGACTAGGGGGCATGCGATGAAACTACAGTGTAGTAAATTTAAAACAAATCGGAGAACATTTTTCTTCACCCAATGCATAATTAAACTCTGGAATTTGTTGCTGGAGAACATGGTGAAGGCGGTTAGCTTGGCAGAGTTTAAAAAGGGGTTAGACGGTTTCCTAAAGGACAAGTCCATAAACCGCTACTAAATGGGAAAAATCCACAATTCCGGGAATAACATGTATAGAATGTTTGCACGTTTGGGAAGCTGGGCTCGATGGACCCTAGGCCTTTTCCCAGTGTGGCATTACTTATGTACTAAAATCATCAATGGGGTTGTACCAAATTACATGCTGACCATAATCGACTTGCCTGCCAGAAATGCTGACCCAACATCGCGATTATCTCTCACCTTGCATTACCCAAGCTGGAAAGGATGTAAGCACAGCTCTATTCAGGCGTCAAGCTTTCCATTCATCAGTGCGCAAAACTGGAATGCACTTCCCAGAGCCATAACCAGTCTGAGCGACTACCTTCTCTTTCGCAAGGCACTAAAAACGCATCGGTTTGCAAAAACATTTTCTACAGGACCTATGTAGGACTATAACCCCTGCAAGCATGCAAACGTGGATTCTGGTTGGACCCATTCTTTTGTACCGTTCTATGTAAAGTGTCTTTTCTTTCTTGCACTTTTGCTCTTCAATTCTAATTTGTATCTGATATCACCCAGAGATCTGTCTCTCTCTCTCTCTCTGGTTTTGTAAGCCACATTGCGCCTGCATGTTTGTGGGGATAATGTGGGGTATAAATACATTGATAAATAAATAAATAAGTCACTTTGAAGCAAAACTTGTTTTTGGATAATAGTGGGATGCATGCATGCATAAATAAATAAATCAAAAGGAAAAGCTACAGAGTGTCACCTAGTTGAAACAAATTAGCTATGAGTTTGGAAGATTATAAAAGAAAACTTCAGCCCAGGGGTGGGTTTTCAAGTTTCCAGGGTCTGAAGACCTTGTCCTGACTGAAAACAAATCTCCTATATATGAAAGCCAACAGAATTGTATAGCAGAGATTTTCAATAGTTCAAGAGCAAGTAGAGGGCAAAGGGCAGTCAGGAGGCTTGTTATCTCAGAAAAAAAAAAAAAAGCAGAAGCCACAGATAGCAAAGAACTGCTAAACCCATGTTTGCTTTGACATACTGGGCTTGATCTCAATGAAGTGGATTATTAATCATTGGCTATAGTGTACACTTAAGCAAGGTTGACTGGGTCATATAAATCTTAATCCCCAAAATAACTGTTAATATTCCAGCAAATGTGGTACAATACTACGTAGGAACAAAAAGCCAAACCTCCAAAACGGGATTACAATTTCTCTCTCATCATATAAATCCTGTGCCCAAACAATTTATTCTAGACAAAAACAAAAATCCTTAAATAATAATGTGAGGAGGAAGAACCTTCATATTGAGTTAAATCATTAACACAGCCTTTAAATAAGACAGACCATTAGGCTAAACTTCTTATGCTTCAGTTATAATCACAGGGAAAAACCTCTACTCACTGATGTGCAAACAATGCAATTACAGTATAGTGAATGTTTTGAATTAATACATAGTCCACTGGGACCAGTAATGCTAACACAAGCTAACAAAAAATCCAGAGGATCATTAGCACTTATCTGACAAAGCCTTTCTTCCTTCCATAGGAATGGTGTGGCATACACCAGAACGGTCCCGCCTCATTGAGTTGTACGTCTTGATTTGGGGGTTCAAGAACTGCCATAACATGGCTATAGGCCAAAAGAAAGCTCAACGTGGCATGATACAAGTACTACAGTGAGGATTAACAGTACATTTGAGAATGATGTCATACGCCACATACCCCAGCTTAGGAATCAGGTTCATTACTGTCAAGGTATGTGCAAAAGTAATCTAGGTGGAGATGTTACTCCAGGAAGAAGGGTTTTGGGGGTGCACTGAAACCCATATGAACGTTTATTTTGTTGTGTTTTCATTTTATTGGCACTCTGCTTTAGGACTTGAACCGAAAGGTAAAAAAAATCAACGTTATTTATCAAAGTACATAAGTACATAAGTAATGCTATACTGGGAAAAGACCAAGGGTCCATCGAGCCCAGCATCCTGTCCACGACAGCGGCCAATCCAGGCCAAGGGCACCTGGCAAGCTTCCCAAACGTACAAACATTCTATACATGTTATTCCTGGAATTTTGGAGTTTTCCAAGTCCGTTTAGTAGCGGTTTATGGACTTGTCCTTTAGGAAACCGTCCAACCCCTTTTTAAACTCTGCTAAGCTAACCGCCTTCACCACTTTCTCTGGCAACGAATTCCAGAGTTTAATTACACGTTGGGTGAAGAAAAATTTTCTCCAATTTGTTTTAAATTTACTACACTGTAGTTTCATCGCATGCCCCCTAGTCCTAGTATTTTTGGAAAGCGTGAACAGACGCTTCACATCCACCTGTTCCACTCCACTCATTATTTTATATACCTCTATCATGTCTCCCCTCAGCCGTCTCTTCTCCAAGCTGTATAGCCCTAGCCTCCTTAGTCTTTCTTCATTGGGAAGTCGTCCCATCCCCGCTATCATTTTAGTCGCCCTTCGCTGCACCTTTTCCAATTCTACTATATCTTTCTTGAGATGCGGCGACCAGAATTGAACACAATACTCAAGGTGCGGTCGCACCATGGAGCGATACAACGGCATTATAACATCCTCACACCTGTTTTCCATACCTTTCCTGATAATACCCAACATTCTATTCGCTTTCTTAGCCGCAGCAGCACACTGAGCAGAAGGTTTCAGTGTGTTATCGACGACGACGACACCCAGATCCCTTTCTTGGTCCGTAACTCCTAATGTGGAACCTTGCATGACGTAGCTATAATTCGGGTTCTTTTTTCCCACGTGCATCACCTTGCACTTGCTCACATTAAACATCATTTCAGGACATCCAAAAATGTCATATCCAGTCAGAAAAGGTATAACCAGGGCTTTTATTTTTGAGGGTGTACTTGGTGGGTACTGAGTACCAGCACTTTTTTTTCCATTGTCTGCTAAAATTGACCCATGGTCCCCAAGTTTTAATGAAAGAGCTCAGGCTCTACATACCAATTCTGCCTTGTTCTAGATTCTGTGACTGGTTATTGTGGGGTGGGTCCCTCAGTGATCACCCCACTCCTGAAGGGTGGCCTGGCATTTGAGTACCGGCATCTTTTTCACTAGAAAAAAAATGCACTGGGTATAACCCTCTTGCAAGAGGGTTCCATTCCATTCTTTTGCAACTGTCCCCTTTACCACCCCCCTCCCCCTCAAAAAACACCCACACACTTTTTCACAACATCAGGTTTGGTATGCCAGGAGAAAGCATAATCCTCACTAAAATGTACCGGAAACTCAAGGAAATCTAATAGATATACGCTGCCTGGAATAAACTTATTATTATAGGCAATGAAACATTCAAAATCCTTTTCAAACTTAGTGCAAAACCGTGGATAAAACCAACTGTAGACTTTGGTCTGCGAATTGCCCAAATAACTGTTAATCAACTTCTAAGGGCCAGGGGCGTATCTGGACTCAGGCGGTAGGGGGGGCCAGAGCCAGAGGGAGGGGGCACATTTTAGCCCCCCCCCGGCGCCACCGATCCCCCCCCCCCTGCCATTTCCGGACTCCCCCCCTCGCCACCAATGACACCCTCCCCCACTGCTGTCACTTACCTTTGCTGGCGGGGGACCCCAACCCCCCGCCAGCCGAGGTCCTCTCTTCCATGCAGGCTGCGCCGCTGCAAGTTTCAACGCTTCCTGTTCTTCTGAGTCTGACGTCCTGCACGTACAACGCGCAGGACGTCAGACTGAATTCCAAATTCCGAGTCTGACGTTCTGCACGTTGTACCTGCAGGACGTCAGACTCAGAAGAACAGGAAGCGTTGAAACTTGCATCCTGCACGGAAGAGAGGACTTCGGCTGGCGGGGGCTTGGGGTCCCCCGCCAGCAAAGATCGGCGACGGGTTGGTGGTGGGCGGGAGGGGGAGGTGGAGAGGGTCTGTGGTAGGGGGGTCCAGGGCGAAATCTGCGGGGGCCCAGGCCCCTGTGGCCCCACGCAGATACGCCCCTGCTAAGGGCAACATGCTTTGTTCTACTTGTTCGTCTCTCCTGTTCCTCCTATTGAAAGAGAGCACTGTTCATTTGATACTCAGGTCCAGGAATGACAAAGCAGGAGGACATATTTAAGCATTTGGATAAAGAGGCATCAGAAACTGGTTTGGGGGAGTCAGGAAACCCAGCAGCAGCCCAAAGGGAACCTAAAATCCAGAAGCGAAGTGTCCCAGGAGAGTATGTCCCCATGAATCTGAAATCCCAATTTTATCACCCCTCTCCTCAAGTCACTTCACTGGCTTCCAATCAGGTACCGCATACAGTTCAAACTTCTCCTACTAACCTACAAATGCACTCAATCTGCAGCCCCTCGCTACCTCTCTACCCTTATCTCCCCTTACGCTCCTACCCGAAACCTCCGCTCACAGGACAAATCCCTCCTCTCTGCTCCCTTCTCCACCATCGCCAACTCCAGGCTCCGCCCTTTCTGCCTTGCCTCTCCCTATGCTTGGAACAAACTCCCTGAGCCCATACGCAGAGCCCCCTCCCTGACCATCTTCAAATCCTCTCTCAAAGCCCATCTCTTCAACGTCACCTTCGGCACCTAATCATTTTACCTCTATCCAGGAAATCTAGACTGCCCCAATAAAAACTTTCCTTTTTGTGATATAAATCTAAATATTCCCAATAATTATAGCAGTTTCAGCAATGTAAAATGCAACTTTAGAGCCTCAATTGAATGCTATGCAGTTTAAAACAGCCTCTTCTCTCTGTCAGAGCTTGGCAGGAAAAGAAAGAAAGAAATAAAAGGTTTCACAGGGCAAATTAATTAAGCAATAAGCATTAAATTAAAGAGAATATCAGGTATCTCACCTATAGCCAGAAAGTTGAGAAGTTTGGAATTTAAAAGGTCAGAATTTACTTTACTGTGCAAGAGTTTGGTTCAGGGGTCCAGTACCTGGAAAGTTACAAACACAAATGGTTTGTCTCCCCTTTCAGAGCCAAAACCCACCTCTCCTGCTGTGTAGTGATTTCCTCTCAATGTGTCAGCTAACTGCTGTTATCAAGGCAATTCTCTAGATGGGGACCAGAAATGGTACAGTCTGATCAAAGAATTTTCAATTGATTTAACTTTCAAAATTGCCCTAGGGCAATTGACTGTCGGCACATGTTGTCTTTTAGATTGTAAGCTCCTTTGAGCAGGGACTGTCCTTCTTTGTTAAACTGTACAGCGCTGCATAACCCTAGTAGTGCTTTAGAAATGTTAAGTAGTAGCAGTAGTAGTACATAAGTGGTCCTGTAAAAGATTTATTTTGAAACACCATGGGGATCATTTTCGAAACAGAAAAACGTACAAAAATTGACAAACCGGCAGATAGATGTTTTTCTCACAAAAACATCCAAATCGCTATTTTCAACACCCATCTTTTTTTTTTTTAAGACATTTTCTATGCTGTTCAACTGCAGTGCATCCAAATCACAAGGGACAGGGGCAAGTCAGGGGAGCGTTAAGGGTGAGATTTGGGCGTTCTCAACACTTCGACATTTTTCTGCCATAATGGAACTAATCAAACATCTAGGACATTTTGGTCTAGACCCGTTTTAATAATGACTAAAGCCACTAAACAGTGCCCTAAATGACCGGACGACCACTTGAGGAATGAAGGAATGACACCCCGTTACTCCCCCCCCCCCAGTGGTCACTGAGTCCCTCCCACTCCCAAAGATGTGAATGAAACGGTACATACCAGCCTTTTGGTAGCTTCAGATGTCATGGCCGCTCCTGGAGCAGCCTAACGGTCAGTGCAAACAAATCAATATTACGTGGGTAGAGTCCTGGATACACTCAAAGCAAATGTGAATTAATTTCTATCTTTGGCATCCCGGGCCAGTAGCAGAGCAATTTCTTCAACCTGCATGAGAACAAGAGGCCAGTGTGAATTCCCTGCCTGGAGGTGGTCGGCTGGGAATGACAGCAACAGCCTAAAATGTCACTCCATCCTTAGAGATATAGAAAATGTCCAAGCGACAGCAGATAAATGGTGAACCAAATATACACACACAGTATGATGTTGCTTAAACCAAAAATATAGTACAATACAGGCACTGCTAATTGGGAGGATGAGAGCTACTCAAAGTGTTTTTAGCCATGCTGCCTCGGGTCCTGCAGTCCATTTGATTTGAAAAACCTCACAATCTTGCTTTAGAAGCTTTTCCATTCGTTTACTCACCACCGAGGTCAGACTGACAGGTCTGTAATTCCCAACCTCCTCCTTACTTCCACTTTTGTGTAGAGGGACCACATCTGCCCTTCTCCAGTCTTCCAGGACCACTCTAGACTCTAAGGAAGCATTGAAGAGGTTAGACAGCGGAGCCACTTTCCCGAGTTTCTTGAGTACCCTCGGATGTATCCCATCAGGCTCCATCGCTTTTTCTATTTGTAGTTTAGCTAGCTCCTCACATACATCAGTCTTCTGAGTCTGGGTTATCTGAAACTAAGCGTAGGTTTTCAAAACACATTACCAAACCTACGCAAGGACTGTTGACTGAATATAATGTCTGAATTGGTACAGCTAGGTATATTCCATAGGCTGTGGCTGTCTGAGGTACTGAATTACTGGACTGACTAAAATAGCACTGGAAAGCAGAGGATCAATTTGGGTTCACTGAAAAAAAAACAGGAATTGACTAAAGACTCAATCAAATCAGCTGTACTTTTAACTGGCAAAAGTTGGATACAGTATGCAATATGATTTGCCTTGTCCTATACAATTCTTTACAGATGTTTAACAAGTGAAAACAAATGGGTCTTGGAGATTCAAATTATAACAGCAACATTTTCAATGGAAATGAAGTAAGGGTAATTTTGGAGAACAATATTTTGCACTATCTATGGTATGTCTCTCTTTTTGACGAGAGAGAAAGGTTTCTTTATAACAGTTTTTGAGTCCACTTTCCGAAAGATGGAAGAGTCTGACTCGGGGCAAAGTCCTTCCAAATGGAGTTGTTTTGTGAATACTATGACAGTAATGAACCTCACTCCTGTGTTGGAGTATGTGGAGTATGATCTCAATCTCTCAAATTTACCGCTAACAAGCACCACAGTACATGCATTGTGCCAAAGAGATTTCTTCTGAAGGTCATAAGATTTGGCTCATTCAGGCAGCCTATCAAGGTGCGCTTCAAAAAGTATTTTTAACCAAGGCTGTTTAGCAACAAAAGGAATATTTATGTATCTTTTTGCTAAGTTTTCTTGGTATTTGAGATCTTCTTTCCACACAATTCACTTGGCACCAACATCTCTATTCTCAATGCAGTTCTTGTGTTTTTCTCCTTCATCACTGTATCTGGTTTTCTATCTAGCTTTTTATTGTTTGGAATGCAATACAGACAGAGAGGGCAATACAGTATACAGTCAGGTAAACCAAAAGAAAAAAGCAACACTGGGCCTTCAGAACTAGAACAGGAGTACTTTATTAATCACAATGACCCGACACGGGCTGTGTTTCGGCGCCAACAAAGGCGCCTGCCTCAGGGGTCGATGTACTGATGCAATGACGTGCAAATGACAAAACACGAGTGCCTTAAGACACTGAGAAGTTGTTTACAATGTTCGCTGTGGCAAAAAAAACGCTAAAAGTGCTGGCTCCAACAAAGAACCTTCTCCTGTGTCGTATTCGATTATACGTTATGGCGCCAGAAAGCGCTGAAAAGTGCTGGCTCCGACAGAGAGTTTTCACAGAGAGTGCCACACAGGAGAAAACTCTCTGTCGGAGCCAGCGCTTTTCAGCGCTTTCTGGCACCATAACGTATAATCGAATACGACACAGGAGAAGGTTCTTTGTTGGAGCCAGCGCTTTTAGCGTTTTTTTCGCCACAGCGAACATTGTAAACAACTTCTCAGTGTCTTCAGGCACTCGTGTTTTGTCATTTGCACGTCATTGCATCAGTACATCGACCCCTGAGGCAGGCGCCGAAACACAGCCCGTGTCGGGTCATTGTGATTAATAAAGTACTCCTGTTGTCCTAGTTCTGAAGGCCCAGTGTTGCTTTTTTCTATTGTTTGGAATGGAAATATTCCACGGTGATGAGATCACAACCTCTTCATTCTCCGTAATTTTCTTTGGGAAGTGATCTCGGCAATGTTTACAAAGTTTCCAATGGATGAGACTCTCCTTAACAATTTGTATATCCGGTTTTGATCAGTGAATGCTTTCTAGAGTAACACTTTCTATTTCCCACTTGTTTACTGATCCAGTTCCTTTAAGAGATTTTTTTTAATGCTTATTTTACAGGTGTATTTTTTGGACAGTTACTCTCATATTTCAACTCCTTCTCCTTCAGCGTGGGGAACTGAAAGGGGTGTGTTGGAGAACAAGGCCAGTGCTGAGCAGACTTCTATGGTCTGTGCCTTAATCGTGGCTGGAGAGAATTGGTTGTACTGGAGTGAGCTTTGATGACAACTTCAGTAGTTGAGAATCAAGCTACTGCCGGGCAAACTTCTATGGTCGGTACCCTGAAAACAACAAGGACAAATCAAGATCAAGCATGCGTATGTACTATCAAATCACACCTTATGCTATGAGCTTATCTTGTTGGGCAGACTGGATGAACCGTATAGAACTTTATCTGCCATCATCTACGTTACTATGGGGTTCATTTACAAAACAGAAAAATGTCCAGAAAGTGTCAAAGCACCATTTGGACGTTTTTCTTCTCAAAACGTCCAAATTGGTATTTTCAGGTGTCTATCTATGCAATTCATCTGCAGTGCATCCAAATCATGAGAAAGCGTCGGGGGCGTTGAAAAGGCGAGATTAGGATACGCCTAACACTTGGACATTTTACAGCCATAATGGAATACAACAAAAACATCTAGACCTGTTTTCAGAACGAATAAGGTACAAAAAGGAATCAGGAATGACCCTCCCCCATAACGCTCCCAGTGGTCACTGACCTCCTCCTACCCCCTACCCCCCAACAAATGTACATAAAAATAGTACTCACCAGCCTCAGAGGTTATAGCCAGGTCCTTTACAGCAGCATGCAGGTCCCTGGTGTAATCTAGTGGTGGGTGCAGTGCACTTTAGACAGGTGAACCCAGGCCCTATCTGCCCCTACCTCTTACACTTGTAGTGAAAACTGTGAGCCCTCCAAAACCCCACTGTACCCACATATAGTTGCCCCCATCACCCATAAGGGCTATTGTAGTGATGTACAGTTGGGGGTAGTGGATTTTGGAGGGCTTAACAGACAAGATAAATGAGCAACGGTGAGGTATATACCTGGGAGCATTTATTTGAAGTCCACTAGAGTGACCCCTAGGAAGCCCCCACTGCTCTCCTGGGATGTCTTGGGGACCAGTCTTCTAAAAATGCTGGCTCTTCAGACATCCCAATGGCTTGATTTTGTGCAGTTCCCCCCCCCCCCCCCCAAATGGTCTAAAAAGATAAACACATAACAAAACCTTGTTCAAAATGGGTTTTTTTTTTTTTTGGGGGGGGGGGGGGGGGGGAGGAAGACATTCTTCTTTATTTGAAAATGGGTATGTTTCCCATTTGCATTTGGTACGTTTAGTGCAAAACGCCCAACGTCCAACTTAGGCGCAGTGTTGAAAATGCCCCGCCACGTGTCCTAGTCTAATGACTTGGGTTGGGTGTCCTGACACCTAATGGCATGCGCTCAAAGCCATCAACTTTGCTTTATACATGTCTTGATGATTGCGACATCATAAGTGTGGGATACCTTGCAGAATGACTACCATAAAATGCTGACAAAAGCACTATTTCTTCCCTCTGACAGTTGAAAAATGGCCTGTGCCACCTCAAACTCCTGTTTTTTTTTTGTTCCTTTTGGAAGTTCACAGCGTATTCCAGTTTTTTTTTAATTGTAATTACCACAGTTTTCTCCAGAACAAACATGGCTGCTAGTACTTCATTTTTGACTCTTACAATACTTATTTTTAGGCAATTAAATGGCATCTATCAGACAGGACAGTTAGAGAGAAACTCTTTTGAAGTACCAGGTATACTCAAAAGCAACTAATCCTGGAATAATTCTGTTAGAGTTGGGGGGGGGGGGGGGAGGGGAGAGGACAACTCATTTTTATTTATGAGAGGGAAGGTTATAAGAACCAAGACTTCCAATCTTAGTTGTTACTGAGAATATTAAACATCTGCTGTACACTGACGGTTAGGGGGGGGGGGGGGGGGGGTTAAGGAAGGGAGATATATATGTTGTGGTGAGATATCCTGATCATTAACTATGACCGTTATTCTTGTATGAGCACATTTAAACGTTCAATAACAACTGTTTATAAGTAAAGTAAAAATGGAAAAAAAGGTCTCTAAGATATTATTTCCAGATTCTGGTCATTTGGTTGCGCTGGAGTGAGCTTCAATGACAACTTCAGTAGTTGAAATAAAGCTAGTGCTGTTTAGTATGTACAGAAAGTGAAAATACGATGACTGCAAACTTAGGGCCCTGTTTACTAAGACATGCTAGCGTTTTCAGCGTGCACTAATGCTAGAGACACCCATTTGTATGGGTGTCTCTAGTGTTAGCGAGCGCTAAAAACGTTAGCTCACCTACAGTGCGGCTTAGTAAACAGGGCCCTTAGTTCAACAAAAAGGCAACTTCTCCTGTCCTTATGTGGAGGAGTAGCCTAGTGGTTAGTGCAGTGGACTTTGATCCTGGGGAACTGAGTTCGATTCTCACTGCAGCTCCTTCTGACTCTGGACAAGTAACTTAATCCTCCATTGCCCCCGGTACAAAATAAGTACCTGAATATATGTAAATCGCTTTAAATGCAAAAACCTCAGAAAGGCAGTATATCAAGTCCCATTTCCCTTATCAGCTCTAGAACACATCTCATACTACACTCATGAGGCCTATAAGGCAAAAGCAAGCTTGGCTCACAACTCTCATGACCTGCCAGACAAAATATACAGTTTTTTTAATCAACATTTTAATAGAAAAAAATGATAAATCACAAAGCAGGTGAGAAAATACAAACTAAGGCTATAAAAATTGTAAACACACTGAATATGCCCCCATTTCATCCTGTTTCTATTTAATCAAATAATTCTTTGCTTCCTTTACTACTGTCAACGTGAACACAGTGGAACATATATTGAGAACATTTTTCTAACTAAACCAAGTATTTACAGATTAAAAGTTAAGTGCATAGAGCAGTAAGGTGGGGCCACAACAAAAAGTTGTGAAAACACTAAAAAACCAAGTCTTCATAAAACCTGCTTGGAAACTTATTAAAAAAATCTCCATCCTTAGGAAAAACAAATAAGTTAACACAAGTTCTGTGCTAAACATCAGACAACACTACAAACCACCAAGATGGCCCAATCAAGTGTTGGCACAAAAATCTTTTAGAAACAACTCTTGGCGTTGGAAAAAGTCAAACCTCTTGGTTAATTCAGAAGGAAAAATAATTACAAGCAGCACTGAAAAAGTCTTGACTGTATGCTGCAAATGCCTTTCAAACAACGGAACTCCACAGAAGAGTAGGTACAATGACATTCAAGTCTCCAAGATCTGCACATAGTTGAGCTCTGAGCGAGAACTGAAGCGCTGATCAGATTCCAAAACATCATGGCCATCAGCTGCTGGGTTACCGTTACTTATTACTGAAGGTTCACAATCCTCCGCTCTGCTGTCACATGCGATGCACCCCTGTTGAAAGGATAAGATGACACTGTATTGTTTTGGAAATATGTCATTTGTCTAGTTCAGTGCACTTGGCCAAGTTATATACCGTATTTTTCGGACTATAAGACGCACTTTTTCCCCCCAAATTTGGGAGGAAAATGGGGGGTGCGTCTTATAGTCCAAAGGTAGCGAGTTCCGAGTTCGGGATCGCCCTCCCCCCGAGTTCGGGGGTCTAGTGACATCGGGGCAGGAAAGAGATTCAAAATGGCCGCCGAGACTTCAATTCTCGGCGGCCATTTTGAATCTCGCCGAGACCGTCAGGCAGCATACAGGAGGACGGAGAGCAGCGCGCTGGGCAGGAAAGAGGGGGCTCTTTCCTGCCCCGACGTCACTAGACCACCAGGGAACATCGCGTGACGTGAGTAGGGGAGGGCGATCCCGAACTCGGGGGGAGGGCGATCCCGAACTCGGACAAGACGCACCGGAGCACCTAGGTTTTAGAGGAGGGAAAAAGGAAAATTTTTTTTTTCCTATTTCCCTCCTCTAAAACCTAGGTGCGTCTTATGGTCCGGTGCGTCTTATAGTCCGAAAAATACGGTATACATTTTTTAAAAATTGCAAATAACTTCTTGAAGCTTCATACAAAAAAGCAAACAGGATGATAGGAATTATTAGGAAAGGGATGGTAAATAAGACCAAGGATACTATAAATCATCTACGGCGAAGCCCCGGGTTACATGACAGACCTCATAGACCTGCCAACCAGAAACACAACAAGATCAGCACGAACATACCTAAATCTTCAATACCCAAAGCAGCAAAGGACTCAAATATAAATCAACGTATGCATCCAGCTTTTCCTATCTAAGCGCACAACTATGGAACGCTCTGCCAAAAATAGTAAAAACAACGTACGATCACCTAAATTTCCGAAAAGAACTAAAAACCAAACCTGTTCAAGAAGGCAAGAAACATATATGGAGGAGTGGCCTAGTGGTTAGGGTGGTGGACTTTGGTCCTGGGGAACTGTGGAACTGAGTTCGATTCCCACTTCAGGCACAGGCAGCTCCTTGTGACTCTGGGCAAGTCACTTAACCCTCCATTGCTCCATGTAAGCCGCATTGAACCTGCCATGAGTGGGAAAGCGTGGGGTAACAAAAATAAAATAGATACTATTGGAGATTCTACATGGAATGTTGCTATTCCACTAGCAACATTCCATGTAGAAGGCTGCGCAGGCTTCTGTTTCTGTGCAGGACGTCAGACTCACAGAAGCAGAAGCCTGCGCGGCCACATTGGTGATCTGCAAGGGCCGACTTCTAGTGGAATAGCAACATTCCATGTAGAATCTCAAATAGTAGCAACAGTGGAGGAGTGGCCTAGTGGTTAGGGTGGTGGACTTTGGTCCTGGGGAACTGAGGAACTGAGTTCGATTCCCGGCACAGGCAGCTCCTTGTGACTCTGGGCAAGTCACTTAACCCTCCATCGCCTGCCGCATTGAGCCTACCATGAGTGGGAACGTGCGGGGTACAAATGTAACAAAAATAAATAAAAAAAAAGGCATACCCCACCGACCCAACATAAAGGCCCGAGTACCTGCAACACAACAAAACCAAAGATCCTAATGGACACACCCAAACTTCCCTCTTCCTCCCTAAGTTCCCCAATATATCTACCATACATTAACCGTATTCTACCACAATAACACCTTGTATTTGTTCATACCAGAACTGGCGATCGCCATTACAGTACTATGTAAGCCACATTGAGCCTGCAAATAGGTGGGAAAATGTGGGATACAAATGTAACAAATAATATAAATAAATAAATGCCTCTGTATCACTCAATGGTGCGGCTTAACCTTGAGTACTGTGTTCAATTCTGGTCGACGCATCTCAAAATGAGATATAGCGGAATTAGAAAAGACTCAAAGAAGAGTAACCAAAATGATAAAGGGATGGGACTCCTCTCAAATGAGGAAAGGCTAAAGAGGGTAGGGCTCTTCAGCTTGGAAAAGAGACGGCTGACGGGGGGGATATGATTGAGGTCTACAAACAGAAAGGGGAAAAGTGAATCCATTTTTTAATCTTTCAAAAAGTATGAAGCCTAGAGGACACTCAATGAAGTTATATGGAAAATGTATTAGAATTAGATTCCTGCTTGTCCCGATTTCTACACCCCTTTAAGATGTTTGTAAACTGCTTAGAACTGAAAAGGTGTTAGTGGGATATAAGACTAAATGATGAATGGTTAAGCTCTGGAACTCATTGCCAGAAGATATGGTAACAGCGGTTAGCATATAAGGTTTGGACATGTTCCTGGAGGAAAAGTTCATCATCTGTTATTGAGAAAGATACGGGGAAGCCACTGCTTGCCCTGGGATTGTTAGTATTATCTGCTATTACCCGGGTTTCTGTCAGGTACTCGTGACCTGGATTGGCCACTGTTGGAACCAGGATACTGGGCTAGATGGACCACTGGTCTGATACAGTATGGCTATTCTCATGTTTTTATTTTTCATCTATTATCCAAGCTGCTTAACTGTTGTACCCTACCACCTACAGATTAGACTATAAAAGGATACTTACTTGGGTGTTTATTTCTTGAGGGATACTGCAGTCCCGAATCCATGGATGCACCTCTGCTAGTTCCTCTTTCTGCTCATCACTGAAGTGGGGCTGTTTATTTCGCATAATGTTCAGCTTTTCCAGGTCCTTTTTCAGCAACATCTCTTTGTCCCTATAAGTAAAAGCACTGTATTTGAAACTGGCAATTATATACCACCCCCCTCAAAATATATCCACACCCAGTATCTGCAGACTCACAAAATAAATAAGGACATTTTTTCTAAAATGATGCTCCAATGGTAAACAAGTCTTTCAATCACTTCTAAAAGGAAACCCCTGTTGCTCTTAAGGATTTTATTGAAAGACTTGTTTACCATTGGAGCATCATTTTAGGAAAAAATGTCCATCTCGCATGTATTTTAGAAGAGGATACAGTCGGTTCTAAAATACCATGTGCTGGAAACTTCCAGCATGAACATCCATTTTACGAACTGAAACATCCAAATTCTGAATGGGAAAACAAGGGACATGGACCTCTGCTTGGCAGCATATGAACGTCCCATCTTATAAAACGGTCACACAGGTGTCCATGCAGAGCAGAAGGGTAGCCTAATGGTTAGAGCAGTGGGAGGGGAATCAGAAGACCCAGGGTCAAATCCCATAATGAACCTTCTTATTTGAAATTTAGGTCCCACCTCAAAACTTACCTTTTTCAGTTAGCTTTCACCATGTCCTAACTTTATTGGCCTTTGAAATAGGATTCTTTGAATTCCTGCTTCTCCTTTTTGTCCTAGCCCACGGTGGAGATGAAGTACATTGCCAAAGCCTGTTCCCCTCCCTTGCTTTTCTTTAAAATGACGGTGTTCCTGTCTTTAAACCTTTAGTTTGTAAACCACTTAGAGCATCCCCTCATAAAGCGGTATATCAAGCATATTGTAAACAAATGATGTGGGTATAAGCATCCTTTACGTCCAAAAAGCATAACCAATCTCCTTGTATCATGGGTTTTAGGGTGCCCAAGGAAACTTCCTGAACTTTTGTTTGGCCAGATACTCGTACAGGTCCTTAGATCCAAGAAGAGAAGAAAACACCCCCTTTTTTATTTGTGACCACGCAGTAAATGGAATAAAATCCCTTCCCTTTTTCCCCTGGTTTAACTGCTTTGGCCTCTAAGAGGGGAGAGATCCTTTAAGAAATTCCTGATGCTGAAAGCCTAATCTTGATGCTCTCAGTAGATAATCTGGAGGAATGAAGTCCAATTCCAGACAGTAACCTACCTGGACAAATTTTATAACCAAACGGTCTGAGGTTAAAAGGGGCCACCATGCTTGGAAAAAAAAAAGACACACACACTCACACACACAAAAAAAAAAAAACACCCACCTCAGCCTCCCTCCTACTGGAAGGTCACCCAGAATTATTATGGACATTGAAGTTATGCTCTGCTGGACCTGGTTTTGACTGGGAAGCTGGTTGGGACTTTTGGTCTCGCTGACATCTTGGATAGGAGAGAGGACCGTAAGTTGCTTGGGAGGATAAAAACAGAGTAGAAGATACCTATACCTTCGAGAGTTGATCTTCTCTGCCCTCCACTATACTACCTTCTGAAAGAGGAGATTGAGCCAGGAGTAGGCCTGAAGAGAGTTTTAAACGAGTCCAAGTAAGTTGTGTGGACCATCTTTCTTCCATGTTTCCATACTCTTGACTACAAGCTGACAGAAGTTCATTAGCCTTTTACTGGGGAAGAGTATCATCAAACTCCTCCATACTATGCACAATACTCCACAAGTCCATGCCCATGAACAGCTGGTAAGCAGCTATGTGGACTGTAAACACAGCATGCTGGTAAAATTTCTTCACCTACAGATTCCAAGGTCCTTGCTTCTCTCTCCAGGGGGCTCAGAGAAATGAGTTTTCATATTACTGGCTCTTTTGAGAGTTGGCTTGACCACTATGACATGGTGATGCAGCTGTGGTTTCTCAAATCCTAGAGTCTTCTGAATTCTATATACAGTCAGCCTTCTTATTTACCTACTGTACAGGGAGGTATGTCCAAAGTTTCTGTCATAAGCTCATTCTCAGTCTCTAAAGGAAATGGAAAAAAAATAAGAGTTAGCCACCTCCCTGACAAAATCATTGTTCCTCCGGGGGAGATTTACTTCTCTCATGTGGTGGGGAGGAATATGAAGGCAGACCAATGGATCCCTCCTCCGAGAAGACCTGGTTCTTCTTCAGATACCCAGAAGCGCTCAGACTTTGACCGTAGGAGATGTTTGAGTCTCTGCCTGCCTCAAGCTACTGACTTCTGATTAGGCCTGGGCCTGTGATGTTAAGACACCGGGGATCTTCTGTGCACCAAGGAAACTTTCTTCCACAATGGGCTGGAGATAGACACTGGCGAGTCTGCATTGAACCCAATGACCTTTTGAGGCCTCGAAATCAATGCAGCTCCTGTAGGCAGTAAATGGGTTTAGAGAATTGGCTATAATGGCTCAAAAGCCTCAGCATCGATGCATTCAAAGCTATAGCTTCATGCCGAGCAAAGAAATCCTGTAAATGATCTTCAAATTCTTCATGAGCTGTTCCTTGAAGGTTACCATTGACAAAGACTGGAGCAATTCATTCATCAGAGTGGCCATATCCCCGAGGCACGGAGTGTATCGGAAGCTATGTCTCCGCTCTTTGGAAGCTTTTGCACCCTCTCCACAATGCCAAGAAGTTTAACTGTCCTCAAGTCAGGAATTGCTTCAAGGACAACAATGACCTTAGTGCTACACTTCGAAGGGGACCAATGTCAGTGTGCTGTGGCCTCCGACCGACATTTAGTATCTTGGTCCCCTCGGTCTCTCAGCGCTGATGAGGACAAATCCTCTCTCTGGAGGGATCTGGAGGATAACCAACGCTGATGGTTTCTATTGATGCTCATGTTGAGAGTGACTGATACACTCAATGTCAAAGTATCCCCAATATCCAATGCAGTTCCCGGTGTTTCTAATGCAGATGGACCAAATTTAGTTGTACCGAAAATAATTTTGCACTGTTTCTCTCAACCTCTGACTTCTCTTTTTGACATCTGTGAACACATGAGGTAGCTTGATCAGGTCCCAAGCACTGCAGACTCCAGTTATGAGTATTTATGAAGATTAAGGTCCTGTTATACCTGGTAACTTTAAAGCCTCTGGGACATGTCGGGAAAGATAGCCACACTGAAATTAAGATTCAGTTTTGAAAATTTACCTGGCTAGGTGCCTTAGGCCTAAATATGGCTTAAATGGGCTGCAGAAAGGACAGGACACTTAGACATGCCAAAAAAAAAAAAAAAAAGCTTTGTAGAGAATTTGTAAATAGCCTTGCACGGCAGATGACAGTACTTGTATGTTGGATAGAAGAAAATTGGAAAAAAGGAAAAAAAAAAAACCACAGAAAAATTTTTTATGTGAGCTGAGGAAAGCAAAAGTGACCGACTTCTCTCCATAGAAAAATGGGTCCTGCATGACTGCGGGAAGAGAGGGTGTGTTTGCATGGTGTAACATTCTTAAAAGTTAGCTGGAGAGCATTTCTGTGTGAGCACCATGGGATCAAAAAAACCACACAAGGATGGAAGAACGCCAACAAGTCCAAAAATGACCACTTCTGAAACCACGGTAGTAAAAGCACCAAATGAAAGTTTATTGGGACCCTACACTGTCCGTGTTTCGGCTAGAAAGCCTTCATCAGGGGTCTAAAAACATAAAACTAATTAATTTAAAACATCAAAACACAAAACATAAAAGTTATATTACATAAATAAATTGTGAGACGAGACAAATATAAAGCTTTAAAATTTGAAGATATGAATATGAATTAAAATGAAATATCATACATAAAAATCGCAGTGTTAATATGTTGCACAGAAAAAAAACATTGTAATGCTTTGTAAATAGAGCAATATATGCATATATATATATCCATACTTTCATATGTATATTTTGTATGAATATGGATTATAGTAAGATAATGTCATGCATAAAAATTATATTTCTATTTTTGAGCACCATGGGATGACATCACCCACATAAAAGGGTATTATATCCTGCTTGTTAGAGAAAATTTAATCTCTAACATTTTTCATGTTGATATAAGACACAGCATCAAATCACCAATCAACCACCCATTCATTCATTCGGTTGAGTTTTCAAGCTCTTGCTTCTTACCTCTTAGGTATTTGATAAGTCATCATGACAGCAGATGGTGTGCATTCTATCATAGTCCAGATAGAGTCTCCCATTGCTTTGTGGAAAGCTGCAGTTTCCTCCATCTCCTGTTGCTTCCTCCCCTTTTGTGAAGGCTCAGAGGAATCATTAGTAGCAAAATACTTGCTGCTGATACTCCTTCCTTTACAGCGTGAATATAAAAAGAGAAACGAGAAAATGCAATACAACCACTTTCAAAGTCATCTTACAGGTAGGGTGAGACAGGAGGGAATGGCATGGGAACTGGAATCATAATACATAGACAATGAGCCCTAGCACTCTTGGGCCAGAGTGGCTGGGAGAGAAGAGGATGAATTCTTAAATGCGAGGGGAGAAAAAGTTATTTTATTATTACAAAGTTTGCTAATTTAATAGAACACTGTGATTTATTTTACCTTTTTTTTTTCCACTATATCAACGTCTCTGTTTATGCCTTGAGCAAAGCCTTGTATCATAAGTACATAAGTATTGCCATACTGGGAAAGACCAAAGGTCCATCAAGCCCAGCATCCTGTTTCCAACAGTGGCCAATCCAGGTCACAAATACCAGGCAAGATCCCAAAAAAGTACAAAACATTTTATACTGCTTATCCCAGAAATAGTGGATTTTCCCCAAGTCCATTTAATAACGGTCTATGGACTTGTCCTTTAGAAAGCCGGCCAAACCTTTTTTTAAACTCCGCTAAGCTAACCGCCTTTACCACATTCTCTGGCAATGAATTCCAGAGTTGAATTGCACGTTGAGTGAAGAAAAAATTTCTCCGATTCGTTTTAAATTTACTATTTTGTAGCTTCATCCCATGCCCCCTAGTCCTAGTATTTTTGGAAAGCGTAAACAGATGCTTCACGTCTACCCGTTCTACTCCACTCATTATTTTATAGACCTCTATCATATCTCCCCCTCAGCCGTCTTTTCTCCAAGCTTAACAGCCCCAGTCGCTTTAGCCTTTCCTCATAGGGAAGTCGTCCCATCCCCTTTACCATTTTAGTCTCCCTTCTCTTTACCTTTTCTAAATTCCACTATTTCTATTTTGAGATGCGGCGACCAGAATTGAACACAATATTCAAGATGACACAACAATTTAAAAAATAAAAATGAATTTAAATGAATTTTACAGCAAACGAAAGCAGACCAGAAAGCAGCAAAATAGTTTGACAAATTCGAAGGACTTAACCCAGACAGATGAGGAATTTCTGTTGATCTATATCTCAAACTGAGGGGGATTTATGTTCTAAAACTATTTATGCTGTAATTGCTGTTCAGCTGAAGGCAGGTAGTGGGGAAAAGTTTTTATCATTCTCACTACTAAATGTAATTTTGCAAATTGCATTCAAATTCCCTTCAATTCTTCTCAAATTGTTACAAAACCAGGTTATTTAAATAATGGGTAAATCAGTTTTAGATTAGAAAACACCTGAGGCATTTCAGCAATAAAACTGTTTGACTGATGTGTACCCTTGGCCATTAATTCTGGTCCGGAGCCCACTTGTGCATATTTTTCCTTTAAAATATGTTTTTAAAAATCCTTTAGAAACATCAAATTATAAAGCTGCTATCATTAATTGCATGGGAGCTGTAGTGTTTGTATCAATTACTATGGAGGACAATTACAAAGGCACAATAATGTTTTTAGCGTGCACTAAACACTAGAGACAACCATAGGAATATATGGGCACCCGTTTAGTGTGCGCTAAAAACGCTAGCTAAAACGCTAGCGTATCTTTGTAAAAGGGGCCCTATATGAGCTGCACATATTGCTTGCTGTAAGATCTCACTTTGTGCCATGTATGCCAGCCATGAAAGGGGGGGGGGGGGGGGGGGAAGAGAGAACCACCAGCAGCATGTATTGGCCTCGTTTATGATGGGAGTTGACCACCTTCTTACCCGAGGTTGCCTGTTGGGTAAAGGTAGCCTGGACTGGCTACTGTCGGAATCGGGATACTGCATTAGATGGACCTTTGGTCTGACACAGTGTAGCCCTTTTGGGAGATTACTAGAAAAAGCTCAGCCTTGTCCTACCTATGCCACTTCTACAGGTCTCATTGGAACTGGAACCACTGGATCCAGAGCCTAAAGAACTGGATTCAGCTGAGCCACTGCCAGATGTTGCAGAACCGATACCAGACTGCGAGTCTTCTCGCAGGAGGAGGAGGTCGAAAAGTTCACCGGAAGCTGAGCGACTGTCCTTATTCCCACCATCTTCAGCACCATCAACCTGATAGATAGTAAAGAAATGAACTAACGTCAACTCCTACCCGTCAAAACTATTTTATGCCTATTTGTTTCTAACTTATCTGTATTAATATACAACTTGTAAAGTGACATCTGAAAATTGTTAGTTCTCTCTCCTCTGCTGTCTTTTTTCTGTCTCTTCACCTTTTCTTCATTTGTCCTTCTTTCTCTCCCGTTTTGCTCTCTTCTCTAACTCATGCTACTCAATCCAGAGCCTTTAATGGATCTTCACTATGGTTCCACAATGCTTATGCAGTTTTAGAACTGCTCTAGAGAAGGATGGATATTATAAACATAGTAACATAGTAGACGACGGCAGAAAAAGACCTGCACGGTCCATCCAGTCTGCCCATCAAGATAAACTCATATGTGCTACTTTTTGTGTATACCTTACCTTGATTTGTACCTGTCCTTTTCAGGGCACAGACCGTGTAAGTCTGCCCAGCACTATCCCCGCCTCCCACAACTGGCTCTGGCACAGACCGTATAAGTCTGCCCAGCACTATCCCCGCCTCCCAACCACCAGCCCCGCCTCCCACAACCGGCTCTGGCACAGACCGTATAAGTCTGCCCAGCACTATCCCCGCCTCTCAACCACCAGCCCCGCCTCCCACAACCAGCTCTGGCACAGACCGTATAAGTCTGCCCAGCACTATCCCCGCCTCCCAACCACCAGCCCCGCCTCCCACCACTGGCTCTGGCACAGACCGTATAAGTCTGCCCAGCACTATCCCCGCCTCCCAACCACCAGCCCCTCCTCCCACAACCGGCTCTGGCACAGACCGTATAAGTCTGCCCAGCACTATCCCCGCCTCCCAACCACCAGCCCCGCCTCCCACAACCGGCTCTGGCACAGACCGTGTAAGTCTGCCCAGCACTATCCCCGCCTCCCAACCACCAGCCCCGCCTCCCACAACCGGCTCTGGCACAAACCGTATAAGTCTGCCCAGCACTATCCCCGCCTCCCAACCACCAGCCCCACCTCCCAACCACCGGCTCTGGCACAGACCGTATAAGTCTGCCCAGCACTAGCCCTACATAGTTAACTGTTTTTTTCCCCCACAGTAATATATTAAATATGCTTTCCCAATAACTCAGTTGGGCAGCTAAAATGCAGTTTCTATACATTTTGATTTTTTCTTCTGCCCAGAAGAGATGCAACTTTTTGAAACCTTCTACCTAGTCCCTCTTGATCTACATAAAGCAGGGTACTTATATGATATGATACACCCCCTGCAAGGTCCATCCAGTCTGCTCAATAAAGCAGCCAAAGCCACACCTGCCGCTCCCTGCAGATTACACTCCATCGTGGCGCAGTCACACGATCATGGAAGAGTGCTTTTCTAATTTTGGTTGAAGCATGATCACATTCATTGTCAGTACCTGATTAAACAAGTAACCCAACAATGTTATCACTATCAACCTTAAGCCGTCTCCCCTTCCCCTCTAAGATACACTCATAATATGTGATATGAACCCAACACAAAATTTTAACGCATACTTAATTCTTGATCTGTCCCTGCTGTTCTCAAGTCACAGACCACTGGGCCTGCTTCCCAATCACTGGAGTTGCCGTTAAAGCCCATTCCAGACCTTTCCATAATCAGGACAGACTATAAGAGACTGCCCTGTTTTGCAATATTTGGCCCACCGACCTAAGTCCACCCGGTACTGGCCTTATTTCCCTGTTTCTGGAATTGCTGTCTAAGAACCGATAAGTGTTGTTTTGATTCCATCTTTTTTTCCATATGAATACAAAGTATGTACTTAGCAAAACAGAAGGCACATACCTAACTCAAAAGACCAGCTTCTGAGGCCGTTTTTAAACCTGTTTACGCACATTTATTTCATTTACTAGTAAAAAAGGCCCGTTTCTGACACAAATGAAACGGGCGCTAGCAAGGTTTTCCTCGGAGTGTGTATGTTTGGGAGAGTATGTGAGAGTGACTGTGTGAGAGACAGAGTGAAAGTGTGAGTGTGTGAGAGAGAGAGTGAGTCTGGGTGTGAGTGTGTTTGTGAGAGAGTGTGTGTGTGAGAATGAGAGTGTGTGCAAGTGTGTATGTGAGACACAGTGTGAGAGAGAGTGTGTGTGTGCGAGAGAGAGAGTGTGTGAGACACAGATTCTCTGTGAGAGTGAGTGTATGAGACCAAGCGAGTGTGTGAGTGACTGTGTGGCACATAGAGAGTGAATGTGATACAGTGTGAGACAGAGTGTGTGAGTGTGAGTCAGAAAGACATTGTATATGAGAGAGAGAGTGTGAGCCCTGCTCTCCCAATCCATGCCCATCTGTCCCCTGCCCCCTCCATTCATCCATTTCCAGCAATTCCCCTGTCTCCCTGAGCCCTGCCCTCCCAATCCATGCCCATCCATGCTCCTATGTCCCCTGCCCCCTCCATTCATCCCTATCCAGCAATTCCCCTCTCTCCCTGAGCCCTGCCCTCCCAATCCATGCCCATCCATGCTCCTCTGTCCCCTGCCCCCTCCATTCATCCCTTTCCAGCAATTCCCCTCTCTCCCTGAGCCCTGCCCTCCCAATTCATGCCCATCCATGCTCCTCTGTCCCCTGCCCCCTCCATTCATCCTCTTCCAGCAATTCCCCTCTCTCCCTTCCATGACCCCCCCTCGCATCCATGCTCCTCTCTCTCCCATGTCCCAGCCTGGCCCGCCCTCTTTCCCCCCCCTTCGCATCCATGCCCCCCCCTTCGCATCCATGCTGTCGTTTCTCCCCTGCTCTCCCGCTCCCATTGTTCAACTTTACTGCCCACCCTCTTCTCTCCCCCCAACATCCCTTTTTTTTTTTTCTTTTTAAATTTACCTCCGTGGCGGTTCCGGCAGCGCAGCGTCAGGGAAGGAGGCGGCGCTCCCGACGTCTAGCCTTCCCTTCGCTGTGTTCCGCCTTCTTCTGACGTCATCCTTGACGTCAGAAGAAGGCGGAGCACAGCGAAGGGAAGGCTAGAGACGTCGGGAGCGCCGCCTCCTTCCCTGACGCTGCGCTGCCGGAACCGCCACCACGGAGGTAAATGTAATATAATAAAACGCACCGTGCGTGGGTGCGATCCGTTTGTTGTTTTTTTTTTCCGCCCTCGACGTCATGACGTTTGAGGCGAGGGCGGGGCAGAGACGGCTGGCTGGCTTCACACCATGAATCCACGAACCCTAGCCAGGGAGTGTTTGAGTGACTTCAGAACGTTGTCTTCAGAACGTTCACGGTGCGTTTTATTATATTAGATATCTCACATTATCCCAATAGATCAAGTTCAATGTGGCTAACAACTTATTGTAATTAACAGTAGAAAAGGTGATGTGGGATAGTATACATTAAGTAGTAATAAAGTAACTAAGAATGGAGTGTTATAATATGTAATATGGATACGAATGCTAGACACAAAAAGGTAACAATTTATAGTCATCCATGTATAATAACAATTAGAGTTGAACTGAGAAATTGGAATAATTGTACAATTAGGGGTTTAAATTAATTATGATCACCTGTGAGAAACTGCTTAAAAACAGAGCGGCTTTAAGGTATTTCCAGAATATCAAATAATAAATCAAACTCCCTAATCTCATGTGCACTGTTTGTCTTGAATAGATTATAAACCAGTGTTTTACAACCGGTGTGCCGCGGGAGTTCAGCCAGCTTAATCTGTGCCACGACAGAGTAAGTTTTCTCGTCTCTAGCAGCGGTGAGCAGTGATTCAAACAGCCTGCTCACGCCACCCCCCCCCCCCCCCCCGGATCCTTCTAACATTTCCCGCCTATGCAGAAGCAGGAAGTTACGTCAGAGAGAAGGCTCTGCAGTTGGTGCGAGCAGGCTGTATGAATCGCTGCTCGCTGCCACTGACCGATAGACACACAAAAACTTTTAAAAGGTACATGGGGGGGGGGGGGGGGGGGGGCAAAAAAGGCAAGGGAAGATGCCAGCTAGAGAAGGGACAGGATGGAAAGATGCTGGACCATGTGTGGGGGCGGGAGGTGGGAGTGGAGTGGTCTAGTGGCTAGAGCACCAGTCTTGACATCCAGAGGTGGCCGGTTCAAATCCCACTGCTGCTCCTTGTGATCTTGGGCAGGTCAATTAACCCTCCACTGACTCAGGAACAAATTTGGATTGTGAGCCCTCCAGGGGCAGGGAAATATCGAGTGTACCTGAACGTAACTCACCTTGAGATACTACTGAAAAAGGTGTGAGCAAAAGCCAAACAAAATAAATAAAATGCTGGACCATGTGTAGGGGGTGTGTCTTAATAATTTTAACACAATGTAAGTGCGTCATGAGATGAAAAAGGATAGAAATTTCTATTATAAACTGTCAAGCAGCGATCGTCTCATATGTATGTAGGCAGCGTGGTGTATGTCTAGAAGCACTATAGAAATAAACAGAAACAGCAGGGAATGGACTCTACCCTCACAAAATATTCTGTTTAAAGAATTAACTTTTCAGTTTGTTTGTACAATTTCCTTGTATCTTGATCATATATTGGGGACTAAGTAACAATGTAATTTCTAATTTGTTCCTTGATTTAAAGGACAAAACATTTTCTTTTATATTTTCCTACATTTATTTTATGTAAATGTTTATTTTGAAAATGATAAATAAATAAGAAAGAAAGAAAGAAAGAAAGAAACAGTAAAAAAAATATTTGCAAAAAAAAAAAATAAATAAAAGGATCATCTGAGGAGTGGCCTAGTGGTTAGGGTGGTGGACTTTGGTCCTGGGGAATTGAGGAACTGAGTTCGATTCCCAGCACAGGCAGCTCCTTGTGACTCTGGGCAAGTCACTTAACCCTCCATTGCCCCATGTAAGCCGCATTGAGCCTGCCATGAGTGGGAAAGCGCAGAGTACAAATGTAACAAAAATAAAATAGATACTATTGGAGATTCTACATGGAATGTTGCTACTATTGAAGATTCTACATGGAATGTTGCTACTATTGGAGATTCTACATGGAATGTTGCTACTGTTGGAGATTCTACATGGAATGTTGCTATTCCACTAGCAACATTCCATGTAGAAGGCTGCGCAGGCTTCTGTTTCTGTGAGTCTGACGTCCTGCAGGTACGTGCAGGATGTCAGACTCACAGAAGCAGAAGCCTGCGCGGCCACATTGGTGATCTGCAAAGGGCCGACTTCTAGTGGAATAGCAGCATCCCATGTAGAATCTCAAATAGTAGCAACAGTGGAGGAGTGGCCTAGTGGTTAGGGTGGTGGACTTTAGTCCTAGGGAACTGAGTTCGATTCCCACTTCAGGCACAGGCAGCTCCTTGTGACTCTGGGCAAGTCACTTAACCCTCCATTGCCCCATGTAAGCCGCATTGAGCCTGCCATGAGTGGGAAAGCGCGGGGTACAAATGTAACAAAAATAAAAATAAAAAAATATAAAAAAAAACTGCAGAGCCCAGGAAATGGAAAGTTGATATTTAAGACCTCTGCTTTAAGAGGCTCTTTGGATCCTGGTGAGCAACATAGGCAAACAGCACATGTACTACAGTTTGTATACGAGTGTGATAAAACCTCTCCATCCTTTTTCTCCGCTCCAACTATCTCAAAACTACCTGAACTAGCAAAATCAATTTCAAGAATTTGAAGAATTGCAGAACTTTGACATGCACTATCCAAGTATCAGTTACTCACACATTTGACTTTCACATGCTCTTCCGTCTCAACACCATCTACAGGTTCCAAAGATTTTGGTAACTCCTCTTCAAGTAGGTTTAGTTGCAGTGGGGAACTACTACGTGAGTTACTGAACAAGGAAGGATCTATACCTGGGTCTTCCAGTTGTCTCTCAGCAGATATATGGGAGGATGCCCAAGAGGGTGGATCTATGAGGTCTGGGGCAACTTGGGTTGGCATGCTTGGAGGGGTGCCAGGCATCGCAGAGAAATTGTATGAGTTGGAGCAGGGATACTGAGGCGGAAAGAAAGGCTGAGGCACCTGCTGGTTCATTTGGGCATAGACAGGATAGTTAGGGAAGACGACTGTCATGACTGGACCCATATATGGAGCAGAAAATGCTTGAAAGGATTGCATATTATAGGACAGGATTGACTGAGGTGTAGATCCCGGTGTAGCTGATGAAGTAGCACAATCCCTTGCCATGGTGGTCATAGAAGGAATAGGAAATCCAGGCATGGAGTACGCTGGTTGGATTGGGATCATCCTAGGAGGAGGAAAGGCCATGTTTGAGGGACTAGGATGAGACCCCTCTGAAGGTGACCAGGACTGTTGGACGGGACCTGTTTTTCTGATGCGAGGGGGACAGTTCCGATAGGACCCATTGCTGTCCGATGACTCCAGGGGTTTCGGTCGTTTGTGTTTGCCAGGCTTTTTCCCTTTCCTATGCCCAGCTGTGCTAGACTGCTTGGAAGAGTGATCTCCTAAAGCAGAACAAACAAGACGGCTATTTACTGAGAAATATAAGATTACTCAACAAACTCTCTTTACAAATCCTACATAAAAGCAGATTTATCTTCTTTACTCTCAATAAGGTATTAAGGTAAGTTACCAACCTCACTAAAAAAACAATGGGGGTCAATATTCAGAGTGGTTTTAGTGGGCAGGAAAGGCTTCTGTCTCCTTAAACCATGCAGAAGGTAATCCACCTAAATGTAACAGTGTAAAGAGAGTGGGAAGTGGACCAATGACTCCAGGGAAACGGGATATACGATTTCAGAATACCACTTTATTAAATGACTCGACAAACTGTGTTTCGGCCACAGGCCTGCCTCAGGAGTCTTGGATGATCCTTGTGGTAGAGTGGTCTTAGATGATCCTTGTAGTTCAAAATATGGATCTTGAGGTTGAGTGGTCTTAATAAAGACCTTTATGATTGTCTGCTGGCGTAGCGTCTCAATATAGACTGTATGATTAGTGTAAGAAAAAACGACCTCACTCTCTTTACACTGTTACACTCCTTAAACCATGCTCAATGTCTCAGCTGATGATACTCAGCGGCACTTCACCAGGCAGTGCTATTAAATATTGGCTCTGACTGCCATCGCACAGCCCAATTAGTGCCAGGGCAGTCTATGGGCACAGTCAAAGAAAAGCCAGCGGTTACGTGGGCACCAGCCATATTCAGTGCCACTGCCTGTATAGGTAAGTGAACTAACAGAACCACACAAAAGGTAATCCTATCTTTACCTACTTAGCTATACGGGTGCTGACATTGTGCACCTACTTTACTCGAGGGGGGGGGGGGTGCCCCCACTATAACATTACCCTCAACAATAACAAAAGTAGCTCTGTAGCAGAATTACACTTTTTAAAAATTAGGTTTTAAAACCATTCAGAACCCCTCAAGGCTTCCATGTACTGCTGGCCAATATGAGTGGCCTAGTGGTTAGGGTGGTGGACTTTGGTCCTGGGGAACTGAGGAACTGAGTTCGATTCCCACTTCAGGCACAGGCAGCTCCTTGTGACTCTGGGCAAGTCACTTAACCCTCCATTGCCCCATGTAAGCTGCATTGAGCCTGAGTGGGAAAGCGTGGGGTACAAATGTAACAAAAATAAAATAGATACTATTGGAGATTCTACATGGAATGTTGCTACTATTGGAGATTCTACATGGAATGTTGCTACTATTGGAGATTCTACATGGAATGTTGCTATTCCACTAGCAACATTCCATGTAGAAGCCTGCGCGGCCACATTGGTGATCTGCAAGGGCCGACTTGTACATGGAATGTTGCTAGTAGAATAGCAACATTCCATGTAGAATCTCAAATAGTAGCAACAGTGGAGGAGTGGCCTAGTGGTTAGGGTGGTGGACTTTGGTCCTGGGGAACTGAGTTGGATTCCCACTTCAGGCACAGGCAGCTCCTTGTGACTCTGGGCAAGTCACTTAACCCTCCACTGCCCCAGGTACAAATAAGTACCTGTATACAATATGTAAGCCGCATTGAGCCTGCCATGAGTGGAAAAGCGCGGGGTACAAATGTAACAAAAAAAAAAATATATATATATATATATAAGCTTCAGCAGCTGTCCTCTGGTACAGTTTTCTCTCCTTCAAACCTTCTCAGTTGTTGCATATCACCTACAGAACCAGCTCCCTCCAGAGTCCTTCATATTGGTTATATTTAAATTCAGGATAAAGAATCACATTTTTCAAGCTTTTTTGATTAATTCCTTACTCCTTTAGACAGCCGTTCTTTTGATAAGTACTGCTTGTCTGCTAGCAGTATAGACTCAGTACCTGGTGTGGTGCATGAAAGATAAGGGTACCAAATGCATACATAAGAAAGGGGTTGATATTCAAAGAGGTTTAACCCCTACTGAGCTGGCCATTCCTGGATATTCAGCGGCACTTAACTGGATAGTGCTGTTGACTATCCCCTCTGACCGCCAAAGCACTAACTGGCAAGGCTAGGAACAGTCAAAGGGTGGAGCATAGACAAAGCCAACCCTTAACTGTTTACTGGTGATATTCAGTCTGCTAACCAGTTAAGTGGGCAGATAAAGTTAGGACAGCTGAAACCGTGCACTAGTCTGAATATTGGTCAGTATGTGGTTAGCTGCCAGGTTGCCACATTGACCTAGACATTACATGCTAGAGGAAAGACATGCTCTGGCATTGAATATTCAGGTTAACTCAGCTGTGGCTGTTTACCACCACAGACTGAATATCAACCCCAAAAACTCTGCATTGTGGGGCAACCTTCTATGATGGCCAGCACAATACCCCCCATTCTACTTAGAACATAAGAACATACATGACTGAAGGTCCATCAAGCCCAGCATCCTGTTTCCAACAGTGGCCAATCCAGGGTTACAAGTACCTGGCAAGATCCCAAAACAATACAATATATTTGATGCTGCTTATCCTAGAAATAAGCAGTGGATTTTCCCCCAAGTCCATCTTAATAATGGCTTATGGACTTTTCTTTTAGAAAGTCAGCCAAATCTTTTTTAAACCCCGCTAAGCTAACTGCTCTTACCACATTCTCTGGCAACAAATTCCAGAGTTTAATTACACGTTGAGTGAAGAAATATTTTCTCCGATTTGTTTTAAATTTACTATTTTGTTGCTTCATTGTGTGCCCCCTAGTCCTAGTATTTTGGAAAGAGTAAACAAGCGATTCATACCTACCCATTCCACTCCACTCATTTTACAGACCTCTATCATATTTCCCCCCTCAGAAGTCTTTTCTCTAAGCTAAGGAGCCCTAGCCACTTTAGTCTTTCCTCATAAGGAAGTCATCCCATCCCCTTTATCATTTTCATCGCCCTTCTCTGTACCCTTTCTAATCCCACTATATCTTTTTTGACATGCGGTGACCAGAATTGCACACAATATCCGAGGTGTGGTCGCACCATGGAGCAATACAAAGGCATTATAACGTCCTCATTTTTGTTTTCCATTCCTTTCCTAATAATTCCTAACATTCTATTTCCTTTCTTAGCCGCCGCTGCACACTTAGCAGAGGGTTTCGATGACACCTAGATCCCTTTCCTGGTCGGTGACTCCTAATGAGGAACTTTATAGTTCGGGTTCCTCTTTCCCACATGCATCATATTAAACGCTTTCTGCCATTTAAGTGCCCAGTCCTCTAGAATCATCTTAAACTGAGACATTATGGAAGTCATTTTAGAACTATCTAAACAGCAAACATTTACACATCTAGATTGCGTATGTGTATGCCCCTCCTGAGATGCTGAGAGACCCCCAGAAGAGCTTTGAGAGGAGGTGTCTTGATTCCCACACTGGCCCCTTTAACAGACAGCAGGCCCGACGATGCTTGCTATACGACTGCTGAAGCCAGGAACCTGCAATGCTCCTGGCTGCAGCAAGGCAAGTTGCAGAGTATGGACACCTTTATTGCATTTTAATTAAAAGAACAAACAAAACCGTGCTCTCGCCGCACATGCGGACAAATAGATGTAGACTCATGACCTAGAATGTCTCACTTCCCTTCTCCATAACCTATATCAAATGGGCCTTTATGTGATGCAATCCCTTCAACCTCCCGTTTAGGACTACAACATGCTCCTCTCAGGTCTTCCACTAAACTATCTTTCTTCACTTCAATCTAAAATTCAACTGTGCAGATTAATCTACATTAGTTTATTACCCATTTCTCCTAGACAGTCACACTACCTGACAGAACCTCAGTCCTGTACCAGGACCCTAGGATTGTATACAATATAAACATTCCAGACACTGAGCAAGTCAAAAAAAGAAAAAAAAAATATTTGGTTCCAATTTTTTTTTCACCTCACACGTACAGAATACAAGAAAAAAGTACCTACTTTGCTCATGGGAAAATTCTTTACTCCTGCTGCTTTGCTGGAGGTAGCTGCGGTATGGAGACTGGAGAATTCGCTGGCGGAATCTGTCCACATAGTTCTGTTGCTCTAGCTGTGTGTGAGCTGACAAAACTTCCTTTGTGAGTCCCACCTGCATAAATTCCTCAGGGGCTAAGCTGGAACTTGCTGCATTGACGGACTGCATCAGAACCTGCTCGCTTCCCACCACTGAATCTTCTAAGGCAGTGGCTTCTAGAAAGGGTGGGGGGAGGGGGGGGGGAGAAAAGAAGAAATAGGTCTGAATGCATATACACAAAAAAAAAAAAAAAAAACAACCAAACAAAAAAAGTTTTAGTCAAAGTAGCATAAATATTTCTACATTGTTAGGAGCCCTTTTACTAAGCCGCGTTAAGCGTCTGCACGCGCCCCAACGTGCACAAAAATGGAGTTACTGCCTGCCTACTGCATAGCTCTTGTGGTAATTTCATTTTTGGCGCGTGTCTGATAAATATATAATTTTTTTCAGGCGCACGCAATGGACACGTGCCAAGTAGCATTTGATGAGCGTAGGTCATTACCACCCAGATTCTTTACCGCTAGGTCAATGGCTGGTTGTAAGGTCTCGGACCCAAAATGGATGCGCGGCAATTTTCATTTTGCCGCACGTCTGTTTCGGCAAAAAAAAAAAAGGGGGGGGGGCATTTTTTGTAGGTGTGCTGAAAAATAATTCTGCGCACGCCCAAAACACGCGTCTACACTACCGCAGGCCATTTGCGCTCCTTAGTAAAAGGACCCCTTAGTTCTTCATTTTACTTTTCTCTGCTCTGTATTTTTGTTTCCTTGTCATCTGCAAGACAGGAAGTACAGATTGTGCTGTCCCTTATAGTAACATGTGAAGCTTCAACGATTCGGTATTTTTTTTTTTTTTGTTACATTTGTACCCTGCGCTTTCCCACTCATGGCAGGCTCAATGTGGCAATAGAGGGTTAAGTGACTTGCCCAGAGTCACAAGGAGCTGCCTGTGCCTGAAGTGGGAATCGAACTCAGTTCCTCAGGACCAAAGTCCACCACCCTAACCACTAGGCCACTCCTCCACTGTTGCTACTATTTGAGATTCTACATTGAATGTTCTATTCCACTAGCAACATTCCACGTAGAAGTCGGCTCTTGCAGATCACCAATGTGGCCGCGCAGGTTTCTGCTTCTGTGAGTCTGACGTCCTGCACGTCAGACTCACAGAAACAGAAGCCTGTGCAGCCTTCTACATGGAATGTTGCTAGTGGAACAGCAACATTCCATGTAGAATCTCCAATAGTAGCAACATTCCATGTAGAATCTCCAATAGTATCTATTTTATTTTTGTTACATTTGTACCCTGCGCTTTCCCACTCATGGCAGGCTCAATGCGGCTTACATGGGGCAATGGAGGGTTAAGTGACTTGCCCAGAGTCACAAGGAGCTGCATTGTGCCTGAAGTGGGAATCGAACTCAGTTCCTCAGGACCAAAGTTCACCACCCTAACCACTAGGCCACTCCTCCACTCTTCTCTCTAGCAGGTGCTAAATGCATAGCTGTGCAGCTCCTGAGCCAAAGGAATGCCTTTATCTAGTCCTGTACCAGTTGGTGACTGGTGCCACGGGAGTTAAGGGGAAGGTCCTTGAGGGGTATAAACCTGGTGGTGCAAGGTCCCCCCCTCCCCTTGCTTCTATGTGAACTTGTTTTGCTGACAGGAGAGCAGTTGAATGAGAAGACTACAGTGGTAAGATTAATTTACCCCACTTTCACCCTGGTAGGGAAGAACTGTTGGGGTTATGGGAATTCTGCTTAATCCGGTTCAAAACTTGTTCAAAGAACGTCAGCGTCGGCTGAAAGAGTCAAGTAGTGCTCCAAGTTAAGCAAGACTCAGATGGCCCTGTTGAGGATCATTCGGGGCTTTCTTGGCAGCAGTGGCGTTCTGTGGTTGGCTGACACCCGGGGCGGATCGCCGCTGCGAGCACCCCCCCCTCGGCGTGGCCCCCCCAGCGCAGCGCCTCTCACCCCCCCCCCGACAGTACCCACCTACCAGCTGAGCTCCGTGCACCCCGCACCTCGAATCTGCAGCGCTGCTGACTGTAAAAGAAGACAATTGTCTCGTCTCGTCGTTGGCCCTTCCCTCGCACTGTGTCCCGCCCTCTGATGTAACTTCCTATTTCCTCGCGGGCGGGACACAGTGAGGGAAGGGCCAACGACGAGACAATTTTCTTCTTTTACAGTCAGCAGCACTGCAGATTCAAGGTGCCGGGTGCACGGAGCTCAGCTGATAGGCAGGTGGGGACTGTTGGACGGGGGGGAGGGGGGGGGGGAAGGAATGAGAGGCGCTGCGCCGGGGGAGTCCACACCAGGGGGTGCCACGCCGGAGGGGGAAGGGGGTGGACAGAGCACCTCCCCACCCGTTGACACCCGGGGCGGACCGCCCCCACTGCCCCGCCCTTGCTACGCCACTGCTTGGCAGCATTCTCCCCCTATTGCTGAGCTGTTTCAGTCATCGGAGCTGCCTTGCGGGTTTTCCTTCAGAGACTGAGGAAGTAGCAGCTGTTTTGTGCACACAGATTGTTTCGCCAGAAGCTTTTATGGCTCCAATGGTAACTATTCCTCCGGCAGAGAAGCATGCCTGGTTTCACTCATCTTTCTTTGCCTCCTGTGAGGGTTAAATTTTCCCCAAACTTTTTATTTTATCACTTCATCAAGCACATCAGTTGAAAAGGAATTAGATTCTCCTCACTCTGTTTCCCGGGTTTCTGAAATCCCAACATTCTTAAATCTTTCAGGTTCTGATCCTTTAACGTCTTCTAGATCATCTTTCCTAAAGGATCCGTCAGAGGAAGGGGATGGATCCTAAAGTTCTTAGGATCTCTTAGGAAGATGAGCTCCTGCTCTTAATCACTAACCAGTTAACAGGGGCGGATGAGTGTGGTCTGGGCCCCTGGGCAATGAGGACCATCGGGCCTGCCGCCTCCATCTCCCCCTGTCACTGACCTTTTCCTTTGGTCATATCGGCTGTCTGCCACTGACACGGAAACTGCCATTGCTTTGATATTTAATACTGAATTGTTGGATCGACACATATTACTATAAGGTACAGCACAATTCTGTAGTTTCTTCACCTGCTGGCAGATAGGCACAAACCCACAGGGGCTTGTCTGGCCTGGTACCACTAAAAGAAAGCACAATAGCAGGTAAGATCTAATTTCTCTATTCATTTAAATTTTGCTTTCTTGAGCACTAGTCATTGGAATCATATTAACAGCAATGATATTAGGTATCACAGAAATAATAAGCAGTGACATGAGCTGGAAACCCAAAAAGTGTTCAGAGAACTACAAATAACTACTTGAAACCGTGCATTTTATAGTACACTAGTAAATGAGGCCCGTTTCTGGAGCAAATGAAACGGGCGCTAGCAAGGTTTTCCTCCCCAACACCCCCCCCCCCTTCTCCCTCCCTCCCTCCCTACCGACCCCTTCGTCGTTCTGACGCCATTGCTCCGCACCTCCTGAGCACCGTACGCCATAGCTCCGCCCTCTGTGTGTGACGCCATTGCTCCGCCCTCGACATGATGTTTGATGCGAGGGCGGGGCCCCGAGACTTGGCGATTTCGGTGGCTTCACCACCACGAACCCTTCGAACCCGTTTTGAAGGAAGTGACTTCAGTGGCTTGGCTTCACTGACGTCAGTGTCTTCAGAACGTTGAGGGCGAGTTTTATTATATAGGATGACCTAACTTCTTATGAACACATTATGAACCAAGAATCAATTCATAATTATTCATATTTCCCCTTCCTTATCTGCACAGGTCAGAACAGACAGACCTCTGCAGCTTGTCCATGATTTAATACAATTGAATTAAGAGATGTCAAAATATACTGAGAAAGGATATAAAAGTAATTTAATAAGGCCTTTCCTCTACCCACAAAGTCAGTGTTCCAGTTGTAGAAATGCTGTGTACCTGATTCTGGTTGAGGAAAATGTACAAAGGTACTGTTGTAACTACACTGGCTGTTGACAGATGCCACACTCATAGCCTTGATGGAAAATGTCAGCTCGGTCAGCGGAGCTTCCACCACTGCTGCCGTTGTTTGAGATTCTGTGGTGACCGCCAACTCGGATGACAGCTGACTCTGGGAAACGGATACATCTTGTGACAAGGAACATAAAAAAATTATTTTAACTTTAAGCAGGACTGTTTGTCTTCTCCCTCGCCAAGTGACACTGAACACTAATTATATTCACTTTAGAACCCGCCTTCCTACTAACCCTGCCAATAGTACAATGATAATTTGGTAAAATACAATTTTTTTTTTTTCATTTATATTTTTATTGATTTCAAGATGTAACTTAACATCAATCGCATATTCACATTTAGCAACAAAACTGCCACAGATATCATTCTAAACGCATTACCTTACTATGGGTCAAACAAAGCACTTAATCCCTTCAAATTCGCCCTCGTAAAATACAATTTTAACACAAGTGCAAACATCAGTATACCCATTTTATGGCTGGTGCATGTATTCCATTTTAAGATCTTGCAGCCTTCAGTTGTACAATAATCAGGCTCCCTGTAGAATTTTTAACACGTGGTTCCCAAACTTCTTTGGTTGAAGGCACCCTGTGTCTGAGAAATTTTTGTGCCCCCCCCCCCAGGTCTCCACCCCCCCAAGCCACACAGGTCTCTACCGCCCCCACACCCCGCTACACATCATATCCAGTATTTCTCCCTCTCTCCCCCCCATGCACTCTCTCCCCCCTTCCCTCCACCCCCATGTCTAACATCTCTCCCCCCTTCCCTCCACCCCCATGTCTAACATCTCTCTCCCTCTCTGAACCATCTCCCCTCTCCATGCAGCATCTCACCCTCCCCTCGACCCCCATATACAAGATTTCACCCCTTCCTCCCCCTCCAACTCATGTCCAACACTTATGCCCCTCATTCCTCCTGCAGCATCTCTCCTTCCTTCAACTACCCCACCCACCCACTCATGATTTTTTTTTTTTAACTTGCCATTCTTACAGGGTCAGGATTAATTGTGCTTACCTTTATATCTCTTTCTCTCTGTCAGCTGTGTACAAAACCTCTCTCACCGACAGAGGAGCGCTGTTTTCCTTGCACACATGGCTGGGGCAAGCTACTGATCACAACTTAGCTGTGATTCGTCACAGAGCCTGTCTGGCGCCTAAAAGGGCGATCCTGATTTGGAAACAAAGAGCCTCACTCCTTGCTTCTCAATCAGGATAGCCCTTTTAGGAGCCAGACCGTCTCCATGGCTGACCTGTGATCGGTAGCTTGCCCCAGCCATGTAGATTTCCTGGAACTACACACAACTTTGTTTAAACATGTGGACATTATTAAATGTCTTGTCGCTTGCCTGTGAACCTCCCATCTGCCCCACGGCACCTCTGTGAGTTCACCACAGCGCACTGGGGTGCCGCGGCGCAGTTTGGGAAATGCTGCCTGATGACTGGCAAAGGTCAGTCACATAAACTTGCTCTCTTTTTCCTTCCCTCTTGAGGATTAACCACAGTAATCAATAAAAAACCCTTTCACTAGGCATGCATTAGTTTTTCTACACAAAATAGTAAGATTTCTCCACCCTCTCACTGTCAGCAATCGAATATTTAATTTGCTTTGTTAAAAATCTGTAGGCTACTACAGTCAGTCACTACTCACCAAGTATGTCCAACAAGCACCTAAAAAAATCAGCGCTTCTTAATACTTTCAGTGACTCAGATTATGGACGGACAATAGATTTGGATCAGTTTCTATTACGTTCTTTGTTACTGAAAGCTTACTGCCATGACCATGTCTTTCAGAATCTAACAGGCTTTGGAGGTTACAATTAACAAGAACTCAGTGATCAGTACCTGCACCAGTATAAGAACCTCCGATTACAAAGTTGCACGGGGACAGACATCTTACCCGTCCCCGCTGGAATCTTACTCATCCCCACAAGAATTTAATCTGTCCCTACCCGTCCCTGCAAGAATTTAATGGTACATAAAAAAAATTCCAGTTGGCTCTCTGTGTCTCTCTGGGTTCGAGCCACAAGTTGGAACACTCCGGTTCGCACATGTAAGACTTGTCTCTGATTCACTGGCACTATGTACTGAGAGGTCGCCACACCTATGTGCCAGTAGGTCAGGTGACATCTGATGCTAGTGCCTATGTCACAGCTGAGGTCTGCGCATCAGCCCGGGAGCACAGAGAATTAATAGTAACATAGTGACAGCAGATAAAATCCTGAACGGTCCAGTCTGCCCAATAGTCATGCTCATTAGCAATTCATAATTAAATCAACAATGAACGTGTTATTATATACTTGATTATGGTCTTTCTTGTCCCCACGGGAACCCCGCAGGAACTGCTTCCGTTCCCGTGCAAGTCTCTACCTCCGATCATTAACAAGATTCACGCTCACGTTTTAAATTTCCCAAATCAGCTTTTAAATCAACTGGGGCATTCGGCACTGCTCAACCGTCCCCTCTCCTTTGCCACCAAGAAGAAGAGACATGACCAGCCATTTCTTTGACAAATTTGGAATTTATTATGGCCGCAGCCAAGCACTTTACATCTCATAAATCGCATTTACTTCTGTTGTACGTTTCATAACTTCCTATAGCATCACAACTCATAGGAAATCCCCTAGGTACACACCTTGTCATTCGTTTCGTGTTTTATCGCGCTGCCGGTTGTGCCGTTAAAGCACACACCCCCTGCTATACGGTCTGTTACTTATAGCACCCGCCGATTAGGGTGCCTCCCGTTTAAGGACGCACCCTGCATAATCTCTGGGCCTCCCGGCCGTTTAAGCCAGGAGACAATATTATCAAGCTAAGTGAACTTCGACCTGGCCCCTTGCCGGTCTTAACCTTGCACTTGACCTTGAACGTCAGCCATTATTCCCCGCCCCCGAGGAACCATTCTGTGGTGACACGCTGTGTACCCCCCCCCCCCCCCTGTAGTTTTACCTAATCCCTGTCCCTAACCGCCCAGCTGCGACGGTTGTGCCCTAACTCTGGGTGGGTGGGTGGGGTCAGCTCCTCTGGCTCGCTGCTGCCCGCCCGAAAGACCTTTTCTCACCTGCTGTCCCTCTTTTATGCCTTCCTCCCCCCTTCCGCCCCCCTGTTTTCTTTAACCCTTTCCTTCCCGCTGGCCTGCAGCCCAGTTGTGTGCGGCCTCCCTATTTGGTTTGGCCTTCTCCTTTACTTGTGTTCAATTATGAACACTATTGTAAAAAAAAGGGCAATAAATGTGTTGAGAACCATTAGATTGCTACCCAATACATATCTAAACTGTAGCTGTGCAACTGACATTTTATCCACTTTCTACTCAAGTAGTTCCTTTACCTTCCAAAGTCTGGGAGCCATTTTCACCTTGTTGGACCTGCTTAACTTCTGAAGATGAAGGGATTGTATTTGTGGAGATTTCACATTTCCTTTTCAATGCAGGGACACTGTAACTTTGGAGATACCTGTAAAAGCAAATTCATTTTGATCACGTGTCTTGATAAGCTTTTTATAACCTATTTTATTCCTCACAGTTT